>NC_056731.1:418939461-419079461 GCF_019279795.1 Protopterus annectens
TAAGCAGTGTTGCATGGTGGTTAACACACAGAACTTAAGAATGAATAGTAAATTAGGCAACTGTCATTTAACTATTCCAGTGGCAGCAGGTATAAGTGTAGGTCCATAATACAGATGGTCCTGTATCCAAATACAGGAAGTGTAACATATTTTTATTGACAGTTTATAGTAATGAATACAAAAATATTAAAGTGTTTTTCAACATTATTGTGGCAACAGGTTTAAGTGTAGAGCTGACATACAGATGGTCCTGGGTTCTAATAAAGGGCATTCCAGACATTCTTTCTGTTGTTCCACTTCACATTATACTCAGTCTCACTTATAACCCTTTAGATAGTGGAGCTCATATCAATTATATTTATGAGGGATAAGAGACCCATATTGTGTTTTCAGATGTATGACTGAGGGTATACTGTCTACTATATTTCTGTAAGTATAATTCTGCTATCTGGACTTGGAAAGCCTTCACACTTAAATAAGACTCATACACAAATGAATCTATATATAAAGACCTTGTCAGGTCACACACATACATGGTTAACACCTCAAACTGTCATCTGTATTTATTAATGATTCATGACTATGTTTGAGAGCAGTTCTTCTGCGGCAAAGATAGAAAACCACCGCTCTGGAAGAATTTTTTTTCCCTTATGAGTAGTTTTGAATCCCACACTGTAAAAATCAGTTTTATCAGTAATTAAAGCTAAACCAAAAATGTGTTAGATCATGAAATTTATACCCCCAGTTCATGTCTGCAAAGTTAAATCACCTAACAGTTACAACAGCAGACACCCCTCAAACTAATGTCAAGTGTCAAATTAACCTTTCAGTTTCAAAAATTGCTTTCCTCCCTGCTTGGTCCTATTTTTCTCAACTTAACATCATGGAAACATGGTTGGCATCATTTGTCAGGTTTGTGCACTACCAATAAATGCAATAACAGGAAGTGGTAGGAAACCGCCATTTGCTATTGCTCTACTTCTGGGATTAGACATGTCTGGAGTTAGAGGGCAAGGTGCCCAATTTAGAGTGCACAGATGGAGTGTTCAAGAGTCTAGGATATTTATTGAACTCTTGAACACTTGGTAAAGTGCCACAGCCAAAAGGTATATGCAGAAGGACTATTCTAGCTCTCAGTACAAGTCAAAGACTTGGAATAGTCTGGCCAAGGCTGTTTCCAGTGTGACTAGCATCCCATGCACTGGAAAACAGTGTATCCACCATTTCTACAACCTAAAAAGGCACAACAGGGATATGGTCAACCAGTGGTTGGATGAATTTCAAACCAATGACACCTCACAATTGTGTAAGTATGTGATTAAAAAGAATGTATAATACCTAGAAAGCTAAATATAGGCAAGACTGGTATGCATAATGCTCTTTTGTTATTTTCTTTTCTTTTCACAGCTAATCCTGAAATTGAGTTGAATTGTCAGGCTCATGCTGATCATTTGGAGAGACTGTGGGAAACAAGTGGTATGTATGCAGCACAAGAGAAGTATTATTCTAGCTTTAAAAGTTAAATATTGTTTTTTTTTTGTTTGTTTGTTTTCTATACAGTACTAGCAAAGTGAGCATGCATATCTTAACTGTAAAAGCAAGTATGCATGCATAAATCTGTAGCACAAACCAACTTTAGTAGTCAAGTGTAAGACTGTGGTCAGAGGTTATACCACGAGTAACAACTATACAATACTAGATTTATTTAATAATATTACATAAATTATACCCTATACAAGTGTCATAAAGGCCCTGCTGTCAACTGTAATCTGTAAAATTGCATCAAGCATATGTGCAATATATGCACATTGCAAGGAGTACTTTGAGCAATCCATAATTATAGTTTGTAGTTGTTAGGACATATACTTAACTATAATACTTCACATAAATATGATGGTAGTAATTTTTTTTCCTCACTCCCCGACCCTTATTTCTTTTTTTTTATTATTTTCTATTATGTGTCTTCAAAATGTCTCCATGTCATCCATCTGTATCAAATCATTAAATGCTTCACAGCACAGCAAGGTAGGCCATCTCCAGTGGGCCAGCCTGCCCCCACTCCACTGGCTCCAGCACTGATGCCCAGCACATCTGGGACCCAACCTGGCAGTATGCCTCTGCTGCCCCTGCACTACCTGCACCCTCAGGTAGCACTACCCTGGCAGCTGGTGCTGTGGTATCCCCCGGGAGTATTGGCGGAGGTGGGGATTTCATCACTCACCAGGAGATGCTAGAGTTGGTGAGTAGGATCATGCATCGCACCACTGTTGTATGCCTATGCTGTATGGAGACGTTGCTCTCCCTCATGGTCTGTTGGAGGAGAGGGTGTCAAGCACTCCAGCAGCCAGCAGAGTAAGGGGACAGTAATGATAGTCCTGTGGTGAGAAATAGATTCACACTGTCCCCATGTTTGATGGGCATGAGATGTTAGTGTCCACTCCTTCACCACAATCATGGTGTCTCCCAACTTTTTTGTGTCCCTCACCATCCCTCTGTCTTGTCTTGTTTGTCCTGTTTGCTTGCATTTGCACCCACACTTACCTAACTTACCTGACCCAGAAATACCAATGTCCCTTACCCAGCATTCCTCTCTTACCGAAGCCAAAGGAAATAAATAAATAAATAAAAATGGGCACCTGTCCAACAAAAACATATTGTCCCATACATAGCTCTCCATTTCACACGTGTTCATGACACACTTGATTTGGTCCAATTGGCTATGCAACATGATGGCATTGTTGTCACCCTTCTTTGTGTAGGTGACAGTCCAAATTCAACTAATATTCTCTACATATTCTCATTTTACATTATCAAAGAAATGGATAGCTATGGTTCTTTCCTACCTCCCTCTTGCACATTCCTATATTGCTTTCCCTTTGTTCTTCCCCTGCTTTCCTTCCATTTCACCACTTTCCTATCTACCCCATTTTAACACATATAATCTGGTTAAAAATAGAATCACACACAACACACATAAAAAATAATGGAACCCTTTGTTTTTTGGCCTCCATGTTTGCGCAGAGTTTGGCATTGCTCACCAATGCTAACTGACAGTGAGCAGCTCTTCTGTGGTGCAGTTACCTCTGTGCAATGCCAATTGAACATGCTGTGCTACATCAAGACAGTAACACACGACAAAGGTGGAATAAAGTAACATTTTACTGCATTATCAATACTTATTTAAAAATATTACATATGGCTGGATTTGAACCCTCTATTATCTGTGCTGAAAAAGGAATGTGTTAATGCATTTACACCTGCTACCACAGCATCAGCTAAGCAGCAGGTATGTTTCATACACTCAGTACTAATGCTCATAATTTTAGCAATGAACCTCGTGTTTGTACACTGCTTAGCTAAGCACAAACAGGAAAAGTAGTAGAAATGCGTATCTCACATGCTCAAACACTTTGCCAACCATTGTGCAAACCAGCTGCTCAGCGGTGCACTATGCAAAGTGAACAACAGTATGTGGTACTTTTGTTTACTATCCATTTATTGTTCATGACATGAAACTACATGTGAAAACATAAAAAAGTGAAGGCCCTATCTAAGACAATGTCACATATTTATAATGCAGCCATATGCTACCTCCTCCCATGCACTGCAACCAGTCTCTCCATACTTGTTCACAAATAAGTCAACTACACTACATAAATTAATAACAAATGATGTCTTATATACCATGGACATCTTTAGAATGACAATACACATTTACATTGTCCAATAATTGTAGTAATATGGACACCTGTTTACATATAGTTTGTAAAGCTGTCTCTTACAATATATCTGCACATTGGAACACAACCAGCATATACTACACATTGCACACTCATCCATCTGATAACATGCAGAACTTGAATTATCTTGATAACTGAACATGCCTACAGATCCATTCCATGCAGACCTCCCAACATCTTATCTCCAGTATCCAGTGCTGATGTCATCCACTATGAGTTGTCCTACAACTTTGTAAAAGTCAGACTTGTGCTGTGGTGCTTGCCCAAAGTATTGAGTTCTCTAGTCTGTGTCCTTAGGCAGGGGTTTTGTTTTCACTGCAGTCCATGGATGTGTGTTTGTGTGTGTGTTTGTTCACTTACTTGACATTAGAGAGAGCATTTTACAGCAGCATGTGGGACACTGATATTACCATTTACTCTTCACCAGACCCCGCTGATGTCATCAGCTATAAAGTGTTGTCTGACACTCTCCAAATCAGATTTGAGCTGTGGAACTTGCCTTAAATACAGGCTTCTCTAGTCAGTCTACTTAGATAGGTAGTGTTCTCACTGGAGTCCACTGGTGTGTGTGTGTGTGTGTGTGTGTGTGTGTGTGTGTGTGTGTGTGTGTGTGTGTGTGTGTGTGTGTGTGTGTGCACTTGCTTGACATTAGATAGAGCATTTTACTCCAGCATGTGGTACACTGCTATTACCATTTACTTCTCACAGATACTGCTGATGTCATTAGCTATAGCTGATTTGCAGATGTGCAGTATTAGCATCAAGGAGGGTCAGAGACTGGGCTGTAGGCCAGGCAAAGTCATTGTTTCCTATATGATATAGATTACAGTGACAAGGCTTTCAGTATATCCACATATGTCATGGTGTGGTTTGTAGGGCCTGTATTTTCTTGGTGAGAAACCATACACCTTTTCTATATGGACACTAGTGATATCCTGGCTGTGTGCAACAGCCATGCATGATTTGTTAATGCTAATTCCATGACTTTTACATCTGTTAGCTGCCCTGACAGAGGACATCAAGGGCATGCATGATGAGAACACTATCATCCTGTGGAACTTGACCATGCCAAGGCATTTGATAGAAATCCACACTGAGGCATTCATTCAACAATGAAGTGGGAAAACCACTGGCTCACATACATGGCATCTAAATATGTTGAATTGTGTGAAGTGACGTATATCTCTGGTCTAGTGATCAGGCCCACACATCAGTGCTGTACGCCCTTTCCAGGCACATGATATACATCTTGCCTGTTAAACCTGATGGATTTCTTCGAAAATGTGACCACAGCAATTGATAAGACAAATCTGTGCACTCAGCATACCTCAACTTGGCAAAGGTCTTTGATGCAATCCCACACTCAGGCATTATTGATAAGGGCAAATCTGTGCACTCAGCATACCTCAACTTGGCAAAGGTCTTTGATGCAATCCCACACTCAGGCATTACCAAGAATTAACAATCTGCATTCAAACTGGAACCTTAGTTTGAGAGACAGCCTTACAGAACTATCTGCAAATATATAGAGCTGAGTATATTTTTCTGTATTATTCTGTATTATAGAGCTAAATTGTTTGCTTAGATATCTGTTGTATATATATATATATATATATATATATATATATATATATATATATATATATATATATATATATATATATAGAGAGAGAGAAAGAGAGAACAGCATATATTTTTGGCTTTATAATTTGCACATTCCTCATATCTGTGTTGAAACTCTTTTTCCCCACCCCCCCCTCATTTCCTGCCTTGTCTTCAGCTATATAATTGAGCTAGTGTTGTGTGTCCTGTTAATTAACAATCTGCATTCAAACTGGAACCTTAGTTTGAGAGACAGCCTTACAGAACTATCTGCAAATATATAGAGCTGAGTATATTTTTCTGTATTATTCTGTATTACAGAGCTAAATTGTTTGCTTAGATATCTGTTGTATATATATATATATATATATATATATATATATATATATATATATATATATAAAGAGAGAGAGAGAGAACAGTATATATTTTTTGGCTTTATAATTTGCACATTTTGTAATTTGCACATTCCTCCTCACTGTAGATTTGATCTAAGACACTCCCCCAGGCCCATCTCTTTACCGCATTCTACCTAACTAACCCTTTCTGCACTTGCTTTTAGTCCTTTTTAATTTAATTACATTTTTTCAAACTGTGTGTGGACTAATATTGCTACATATTCAAGTGTGCCAGCTTGCACTGCATAAGAATTGTATTTACTACTGCTTTTGCTACTTTTCTGAAAAAAAAAAAATCATCTGCTTTTACTGTACTTGTGTTTCTTCCTACTTTATTTTGCTTTTGCGTCATCTTAAAAGTACTCAATTGTATTTATTACTGCTTGGTGTAACTCATTCTAAGCCTTTTAGTTTCAACACTTGGGCTTCAGACCAGTTGTTTTACATTGAGAGGGTTTGTGGTCTGCACTGTAGTGGCAGAACAGGTAGCTTACATCCTTCTAAGTTGGGAACTTCTGATTGAGGGCTCAGTGTCTGTTATTCTAAAAGTGTATTAATTCTGGTTTAAGCACTTGGGCTTTCAGGCCAGTTATTTTACATTAAGAGGGTTCGTGGTCTGCACTCTTGTGGGAGGAGAGGCTGGACTCTGCCCATCTGAGCTGGGAATTTCTGGTTAAAGGCTTATAGTGCATGCATATCTGAACTGCTTCTTACTGAAATTGGTACACCTTGTTTGCTGTAGCATAGACTAGATCCAGGCCTGCTGAATCTAGCTTTGTTTGTATAACTTGAGCACTAATCCAGGCATTCTTTAAAGTATTCAATTGTATTTATTACTGCTTGGTAGTAACTTGATTAAAGTGTAGCTATCATTCTAAGTCTTTTGGATTAAGAACTTGGGCTTCAGACCAGTTGTTTTACATTAGGAAGGTTTGTGGCATGCACTGTGGTGGCAGGACAGGTAGCTTTCATCCTTCTAAGTTGGGAACTGCTGATTGAGAGCTCAGTGTCTGTTATTCCTAAAGTGTATTAGTTCTGGTTTATGCACTTGGGATTCAGGCCAGTTATTTTACATTAAGAAGGTTCGTGGTCTGCACTCTTGTGAGAGGAGAGGCTGGACTCTGCCCTTCTGAGCTGGGAATTTCTGGTTAAAGGTTTATAGTGCCTGCATATTTGAACTGTTTCTTACTGAAATCAGTACACCTTGTTTGCTGTAGCATAGACTAGATCCAGGCCTGCTGAATCTAGCTTTGTTTGTATGCTTGTTGTTTGTTTGCTTGTTATTTCCCTATAATGCTAATTCCACCTAAAACGCGGCTTCTCAGTGCTTCTGTGGATCCCTAGTGATATCTGCATTGCTTACTGTACTTATTTCCTTGTTTCACTTGAAAGAAAGTTAATGTTTGTCGTTTTTGCATTTAAGTTACCTGTAACACATTGCACTTAAGTTACCTGGCACTTGCTCACTAAAGCAATTATATAAGTCAGCACTAAAAATTAAAAGCACTACACCCTCACCTCCCCATTGGCCCTTGTTTTCAATTATAAAGGAATTCCCAGTATTATTCTAGCATGTCCAAAGGTCAGTTGTCAATCTCCTCTCTGGTCCAGCTGGTGAATCTGAGAATCTTGAGGCAATGTTACAACTGCCTCATGTACACAGACAACCCTCTCCTCCTCCCAACAAATTCCAACACATGTGAGAGATGCAACCATATAGCCAAACTGGAGGCTAAGCTCTCTCAACTCAGTACTGGCATAACCAGTCAGGAGGAGAAGGAAACCACACTCACTACAATTCCAGTCTCACATAGACCTACCACAACAGCAAACCAAACATATAATAACACAAAAACATACTCTGAGGCTCTAAATAAAGATCTGCCTAAGCAGCAGAGACCTCCAAAGCAGACACCCAAGCAACCGCTACCCCAAAACAAAACACTTGCAACACATATCTCACAAAGCCAGTGTGCCGAACAGTCACAGCCCTTAAGGCTAAACAACACACCTGATACACTTGTAATAGGTGACTCTATCGTCAGGCACACTGATGTCCCGCTCACCAGGCTGAACAAGGAGAAAGTCACGGTGAGCAGCCTGTCGGGTGCTAGGATCCGCCACATAACACAAGCACTCAGGTCACTCCAAGGCAAGTACAAATATGACTCAGTCATTGTCCATGCTGGTGTGAATGACCTGAGATGTACCTCCCTGGACTACATGAAAAGAGACATAGAGGAGCTCTCTGAGCATGTAGCCCAGGCTGGTATGACCCTGACCTTGAGTAGCATCTTACCCTCACCAACAATGATGCCACAATATGAAGACAAGATGATCAATTTCAACAACTGGCTTAAGTACTGGTGTCATTCAAAGGGGATCCAATGCTTCCCCCATAGTGCCTTTTTTAGGCAAGGCTCAAAAGACAAACCCACCTCCATAGGTATCACAAGGGATAAGAAACTAAGAGTAATGCTACTCAATGCCAGAAGTCTAAACCTCAAGATGCATGCACTTGAAACTCTCCTTAGCATGGAGATCAGGAGATCATCGATATCTGTGCAGTAACAGAAACCTGGTTAAGGTCTCCCGAGAGCACCCCAGCACTACCAAGTTATACCTCATACCATGCTTTTTGGCCCCAAAACTTGGACCGAACCACAAAAGGAGGGGGGAGTATCGATATTCATCAAAGATACCCACTCCTCCAGGTTGGTGGCAAAGCACGAAGCATCAGAGACTATCCATGTGCAACTAACAGTGGGTAAAACTGCCTTCCAGTTTATAGCCTGCTACAGACCACCCTCCCAAACCCAGGAACCCCACTCGGCCTTCCGGAGAACACTGGAAAATATGAAGGTCTCTCCAAACACCATTATATTGGGTGACTTCAACTACCCAAACATAGACTGGGAGCATTACTCTAGCTCCAACACCCTAGCCCAAAGGTTCCTAGAATTCATAAACTCAAATGCTATGGAACAACTTGTTACCACTCCCACAAGAGGGGAAAACATACTGGACCTGATCATCACCAACATGGGGACTCTGTGCTCCAGACCAGAAGTGTATCCCTCACTGGTAAGATCAGACCATAAACTGATCTCACTGGATATTCACATCCCGACCCCACCTCCTGCCCAGAAAACCACAGTGAAAAACTTCTCTAAAGCAAATTTCACACTCCTCAAAACCAAGGTGGAATCCTTCAAAGCCCCCGGGCCTGTGGAAAATATGGCCCAGACCGCAGAATCCTTTATAAATACATTCTATGAACACCTTCAGGAATGCATGGATCATGCAATCCCAAATAAAACCAAGACCCAATCCTCCAAAGGCAGGCGTCCTGTCTGGTGGACCCCAGCCATAAACAAACTATACAATAGAAGGAGGAAGCTACTACATGATAGAGCAAAATCCCAAAAAGGGAAGGCATCTCTGATCAGTATTAGCAAAAAACTAAGGGCACTCATAAAATCGTCTAAGGCCAGCTTTGAGAGAAAAATTGCACAGGACACTAAGGATAATCACAAGGCTTTCTTTAGTTATGTTAGGAACCTGGGTGGGAATTCCCAGATATGCTCAGAATTAGTCAAAAATGAAAAAAATACACTGAACCCACAGACATTGCCAACATCCTAGCTGACAGGTTCAGCGCAAACTCCCCCTCCCACCAAAGGGCAAATATCTATCCCAGCAGAGTGCTGCCCCCTGACATCTCAGATGCTCAGGTAAGAGCCGCCCTCTCCAAAGCAAAAAACACAGCATCAATGGGACCAGACAGTGTCCCAGGCTGCATCCTACATGAACTCCAAGAAGAGCTAAACCCAAACATAAAACTACTGTTCGATCTCAGCCTTACTACAGGATATGTACCCAAAGAGTGGCGTACAGCAATGGTGGTCCCTCTCCACAAGGGTGGTGCCTCAACGGACCCTGGAAACTATCGCCCCATAAGCCTGACTAGCTTGGTCTGCAAAGCTATGGAAAGGATCATCATGGACCTCATAAATAAAGATATTGGGGACCTACAGACACTGGATCCTACCCAGTTCGGCTTTGTTAAGGGCAGATCCTACCTCTTAAACCTGGTCAACTTCTTTGAAACAGTCACCAAGGCCATTGACAAAGGGAAGGTGGTCCACACAGCCTACCTGGACCTCGCAAAAGCCTTCGATACAATACCCCACTCGGGCATTATAGATAAGCTCACCAGCTTAAATATAAACCCCTATGTCACTAGATGGGTTGCAAACTGGCTCAATGACAGAACCCACATGGTTAGAATTGCTGGAGCCATGTCAGACTCCAAACCAGTTACAAGTGGCATCCCACAAGGTACAGTCTGGGACCGCTCTTGTTCGGTATATATTTCTCAGAGGTACAGGCCAACACAGAAGGACTGTGGCTGACCAAGTTCGCAGATGACTGCAAACTGGGTGCCATAATCGACTCTCCAGCCAACACAAGCATCCTCCAAAAGGGCCTCATAGAAACAGACAACTGGTGCCAGAGCCATGGCCTCAAGCTAAATGCCAAAAAGTGTATAGTCATCCCCTTTGGCAAAAACAAAGTGCCCACAAATTACCACATAGGTGGTAATCCATTAAGTACAGAAGAAGTAATTAGGGACCTGGGGACCCAAGTTGATAGCAATCTCTCATTTGACAACCACGTGGCCAAAGTGGTTAGAAAAACATTTTATATAGCCCACCTAATCATGAAGGGATTCACATCTAGATTAGGGGAGGTCATCGTGCCTCTTTACTCATCCCTCATCAGGCCCATAATCGAGTACAATGCCCCTTTTGGGATGTACCTTACCAAACACCTGCAGCAACTGGAAAGACCCCAAAAGTACCTCACCAAGAGGATCAAAGGGCTCAAACAGATGCCATATGCTGCCCGGTTAAAGAAACTCCAGCTCTACTCAGTGGCATACCGCCTGCTCAGAGGCGACCTGTGCCTGACGTATAAAGCCATGTCCAACCCGGAATTAAGGGACATGCTGCACCTCAAAAAATCCAAATCCCATCGAGCTACACGCTTGAGAGACTTGAACCTCAACACTGAAATAAATAGGACATGCTGGAGGGACAGATTCATAACCCAGAGGCTCCCTTCACTCTGGAATAAAATCCCAGTCCAGGTTAGGCAGAGTCCCTCATTGACTCTCTTCAAGAGGAATCTTGATGAGTGGATGGGAGATCATAGGTTTACCCCGGGTATCACTTCTGTGTCACTGTTAGACAGAGGCACAGTATATTAACCTCAAAAAAGGGCATAGCAAAATTAATTTAAAATGGGTGGCGAAAGCCAAACATACTCTGGCTAGGCTTATAAATGCCCTAGGGCAGATAGCCTAGTATGAACCTATGAACCTATGAACCTATAAAGATAGCAAACTGAATGTAAACCCCTTTGTTGTAAGATGGGTTGCCAACTGGGTCATAAACTAGTCATACACTATCAAAGTGGGTGACTCCACATCAACCAGCAGACTTTCACCAATGGTGCCACAAGGGTCAGTGCTGAGACATCTACTGTTTGCTATATACTTCTCAGAAGTTCAGGCCAAAGTTAAGGGGCTGTGGCTGACCAAGTTTGCATACAACTGCAAACTAGGTACAATTATTGAATCCGCAAATGACATCAGTATACTTCAGGAGGGTCTTACACAGACCAATGACTGGTGTCTTACTCACAGTCTCAACTGAATGCAAGCAAATGCATCATCATTCCCTTATGTAAAAACAATGTCCCTTCACACTATTAAATTGATAACAGTACCCAAGTGTTAAGAGATCTGGGATCACAAGTAGACTGTAACATTAACTTTGACCACCGTGTGTCTAGAGTAGTAAGGAAAGCTTTCTACACAGCACACTTTATTAGCAAAGGCATCACTTCTAGAGCAAAGGAGGTTATATCCCCTCTATACTTATCACTAATCAGACCCATAAGTGAGTATAACACACCTTACGCCATGTGTCATACAAAGCACCTGCAGCAATTGCAGACACTTCAGATGTTTGTAAATAAGAAGATCAAGGGACTCCAGCATGTGCCTTACACAGACCGACGTAAGTCCCTGTCACTATATTCAGTATTGTATAGACTTCTTAGGGGACACATATGCCTGCTTTACAGAGCAGTCTCCAACCCAAAGCTAATGAATCTGATGCACATCCATGAATCAAATGGGACTAGAGCTACCTGTTCCAGGGACGTAAATATGGCCTGCAACTTGAGTAGGACATGCTGGTGGGACAGATTTGTCTCCCAGTGACTGTAACATCTTTGGAATAGGCTGCCAATTCATGTAAAGCAGAGCACTTCTATGATACTGTTCAAAAGGAACCTGGGTGAGTGGATGGAGCACTGTAAATTTGGCTAACCTTTAAAATGTCATGGCTGACTTGTGCAATGGGATCCAAAAAAACATGTTGAGCCAGCAAACTGTGACATGAAAAAGACATTTATTCATTATAATAGCATAAAAACAAGTAACCAGACCAGTTTAGGCTGGTAAAAAACACAGCCTTCATCAGTGTGAGCCAGAAAAGTCAAATGCTACTGTTTAAATACATGCAAGTGCAACTCCACTGGTTCATTTTCAAAATTGCTCATTAAGGCCAGGTGGGAATAATCTACCTAACTTTACAATCCATTTCTTTTCTTTAGAATCTAAAATAGAATGCCATCCAGTTTTGTTAGATCTGTTACCCTTAACAACATCAATGATCATGAAAGTAAATTTTGCAGTTTTATGTGCCAAACAATGTTTATACAAAGCATTGTTAACTTTTATTTTTGATGTTACTTACATGTTCATAGATTCTCAGCCTGAGAGGACGAGTTGTTTGTCCAATGTAAAAGGACCCGCAGGTGCATGTTGCCAAATAGACTAACCAGTCGCTGCTACAATTAGCAAAAAATTGGGTGTCATAAACCATGGCACAATTTTTACTCATAAATTGTTTAGACTTGGTTACTTTATCACAATTGATGCAGTAGTCACATGGGAAGCAGCCAATCAGAGGTTCACCAGTCAAGGTAGTTTGTTGTAAGTGAGTGTGCCCATGAGTATGTTTATAATGGTTAAAGCAAGATGCCAAGTTCTTACCTTTACGAAATGAAAACAGGCATCTGTCTGGTATTATGTTAGCTAGTTCTTGATCACATTGTAATATGTTCCAGTGTTTATGTCTGCTGTTGATTAATAAATCAGAATTCCTGGCATAAGTGGTTACAAACCTGATAGGTTGGGGTTCCTCCCTGCTCCGTGGTTTGTAGGTTAACAAATCCTCCCTGTGAAGTGTGTTGGCCCAGTTGCTGGCTTGCAGAAAATGTCCGATATGATATTCCCTGGATCTGAATCTGTTAGTCAGGTCCTGTCTATTTTCTTGAAAAGAGACTTCATATGAACAAATCTGCCTCATTCTTATAAATTGAGATTTCAAGATATTTCTAGCGACGTGAGGAGGATGAAAGCTGGATGCATGGAGGACAGTATTGTATTCGGGGTACTTCCTGAAGACCTGTGTACTTAAAGTGTGGTCAGGTTGTCTGTTGACCAGAATATCAAGAAAGGTGATAGTACTTACATGATAGTTTGTTGTAAATTGTAGACCCCATTTGTTGTCATTGAGGTAAGATATAAATTCAGCTAGATACTGCACATCTGACCTCCATACCATCCAGCAATCATCCAAATAATGTCTCCAGATATCGATTTTATCCAAATAGATATTGTGGCTGTTATCATAAATGATTTGATCTTCAATGAAGGCCATGAATAGGTCAGCATAGATGGGGGCAAAGGACGGTCCCATCGCTGTACCCTTAGTTTGCCAGTAGCGAGTGTCCTCATAAAAGAAGACGTTATTGGTAAGGACATGTTCTGCAAGACCTACCAGGAAGGAATTGAAGTCTGGTTCATATAAACCAGCCACATTTAGCCAATGGGCCAGAGCTTCCAAACCTACCTTATAAGGAATGTTGGTATATAGAGCGCTGACATCAAGTGTGCACATTAGCCATCCTGGTTCCAACTGTGTATCAGAAATGATTTGTAGAAATTCAGTAGTGTCCTGTAAACGGGAGTGTACCCGTGATAAAAAAGGCTTCAAATATTTGGTGAGGAATATAGATAGTGGCTCCGTGATGTATCCCCTGCCTGACACAATAGGTCTACCTGGTGGATTAACTGGATCCTTATGTATCTTGGGTAGAAAATAGATGTATTGATTGGCAGAGTCCTGAATTGTTAGCTGCTGCATCAAGTTTACTGTAATGATACCTTTGTCCCTGGCAGTAGATAGAAAGTCATCAATCTGTTTCTTAAATCTAAAAGTGGGGTTGATTGGCAATGCACATATGTGTGAAAGTATCTTTTCAAAAATACATATGAGTGATAGAAAAAAATGCCGAACACACAACAGCAAATGCTAGTGTGCATTCGCTGCTATGGATTCGGCAGTTTGAATGGAGATTGCACTACAGTGGGGATCGGGAAATGCACCTTTTCCATCATTGTGGTGTGATCTCAGAGTTATTATATATAAGTAGCAGGAGGTGTGGGGGTTGCAGGAGGCTTGGCCCCCTGCAAAACATTCATAGCAGAAACCTGGGAATGAGGTAGTTTCACTCAATGTTGACATTCCCTGAGTGTCAACTTTCTTTAAATACCAGACTCACAATTCACAGCATTCGACTAAGTCAGGTAAGTAAACTGTTGCACAAGTGTGTTGCAGCATTTTAAAGGTAAACCGTAAATTCTTAGGAGGACTAGTGCCCACAACCCTCCTGGATATGGGCAGTCAACAATATTGGGTATTGACTAGTGTATCTATGAGTATCTATGGTATTACATTGGGATGAAACAACTAGGCTTGAAATGACTTCCGGGTCAATAGCCTAGTAACCTCGTATGATCCTATGATCCTATGATCCATTATTTAAGTCACAGATGTCAAGACTGATATACAAATCCTGTATCCAAACAGCTGTCGGGAGGACTACACATGTTGAGCACTCATTGACTGCAACTGTGACATTAGTATAATACAGACAGTATCAACACACACCAAAGACTGCTGCAGCAGCCATGACAAAACATGAGATGAAACAAAAACATGGGAGGATTTGTTATGTTATGAAAACAAATGCACAAACCAAGGATAATGTAGACATCATACCCTATAAGAAGAACAATTAGTATGTGATCTGTGTCCCGGGGTAGATGGTATGTGGAACATCCACCAGCATGTGGCCACAGTGGTGAGTACTCCCTTGTATGTTACCCACCTACTAAGTATGTGCAGGACATCTACATAAAAGGCCATTATACCTACAAGGGGACGGAATATACTAGATATTGTTTGTGTTCCCAAAGAAATTACTGTAACTTCAAGTCACATTTTACCACCATTGATGTGCAGTGATCATGGGGTTATTAAGGTTAATTTGTTGCTAGATAATTCAGCCAAACTGAAATCTAAGCCAATGCACAGAAGGTTAATTACAGATAATAGGGAAACAAAACAGTTACTATATAAAACTAACTGGAGTGAGGTGTTCAGTGGAAAAACTGCACATGGAATGTGGAAAGTTTTGAAAGGGAAATTGTTTGAGTGCAAAAAGTAAAAACATATTTAACATCAGGATCTAAGCACACAACACCAGGGGGGTATATTTCCATAAGAACAAGATACCTGATTAAGGTGAGAGACAAAAAATATAAGAAATGGAAGAGAGGTCGAACTATAACTTTGAAAACTGAAATAAACAAGCTGGACAAACAGATTAAGCATAGTGTTAGACAAGATCAAGAAAATTTTGAAGAAAATTTATATAAAGATATTGAGCATAATAACTAATGTCTTTTGGCTTTTACTGGTTAGGGGTTGCCACAGTGGAACTATGGTCCGTTAATGATTGGCAGTGGATTTTTTATGGTGCCAAGTTGCCAGCCCAATGTCCAACCTTCAAAGAAGGCACACCCATTCATGCACGCACCTACCTGCATGTCTTTAAATTTCACTCGACCATGGGGAGGACATGCAGACTCCACACAGAAGGCACTCCAGCCGAGAATCGAATGGGAGGACCTCTTGCTGTGAAGCAACAAAGCTAACCGCTGCACCACCGCGAAAGATATTGAGCATAATAGGAAACCTTTTTATAGATACATAAGATGTGGAAGGAGTAAAGATACACAAATTGATAAACTGTTATTCTCAGACACAACAGATTATAGATATATTTACAAAATCTTATGCAAAACAATTTGGCTCCATAAGAGGGGTGGTAGGTTGGTCTAGTGACATCCAGGTAACCCCAGATACTGGAATCAAATTAGATTATATTGAAAAAGAACTGTGCAAACTGGGTCCAAACAAAGCAGAGTGAGGTGATAAAATAAGTAACAATGACCTGAGAACACTTCTACTGTGCAAACTGGGTCCAAACAAAGCAGAGGGAGGTGATAGAATAAGTAACGATGACCTGAGAACACTTCAACAAGAACTTACACTACCATTATATATTTTATTCACTAGGTCATATAAATATGGGGAGATTCTTCAAGATCGGATACATGCACTTATTAAACCTGTCTTTAAGGGAAAGGGGAGTAGGACAAACCCAGAATCATATAGACCCTTAAGTCTACTTTCAGGTTGTGGAAAAATAATGCAGAAGGTAATACTGGATAAGTTATTGTCAGAAATGGATAGGGTGGGACTTGAAACCATATATCAACATGCATATGTTGAAAATAGATCTATTACCACCTGTAACATGATGTACTATAACAATATAATAACAGCTATGAATGAAAAATTGTGCTGTGATGTGATTTATATAGATTTAACTTCAGCATTTGACAGGGTCATACACAAAACACTGATCAATAAATTAGTACAACTAGGTATTGATGTATTGTTGATAAGATGGATAGCTGCATGGCTTACAAATAGAACATGGCAAGTATCACACACCAACTGGACAGGTGAAATCCTTGGTTACAGTCAAGGTATCCCACAGGGCTCTGTCCTAGGCCCTTACATGTTTAGATTGTATCTTTCAGACCTTACTTTCATCTGAGGTGTTCAACAGTCTTTATGCTGATGACCTGAAATTGGGTAAACTGATCACAAGTGTTACAGACAAGGCATGTCTGCAAAATAATTTGACTAAATTGACCATTTGTGCACAGGATAATAATATGTTGATAAATACATCAAAAACTAAGCATATGAGAGTTGAGAGACATAAACTGTAAGGTGAATATTTAATACAACACACAGTGATTGAAACTTTACCCTCATTTAAGGACCTGGGTATATGGGTTGATTCAGCTATGAGTTTTTCTAATCATATCAACCAATTGGCTAATGATAGTCATAGAAATATAGGTTGCATAAAAAGACGTATAAAGTCTAGGATATCAAACATAATGAAGTCATTGTTTGTTAGTTACATTAGACCCAAACTTGAGTATGGAATAACAATATGGAAACCCTATAGGAAAACAAGCATGAATAAACTGGAAAGAGTACAGCAGAAATATACCAAGGGCATCCAAGGATGTGAAAATCTAAGTTATTATGAAAGACTAAAATATTTGAACTTGTACAGTGTCTCTTACAGATATTTAAAATGAGATCTTATTCAGGTATATAGGGCATTTAGGGACAACTACCTCTGGGAATGTTTGGAGTTATCAAAAAGTACTACAGAATCATCAGACAACCTATGTAGAAGATTCTATAGGAATGAGAAGTGCACTAATTGGTTCTCTGACAGAGTAGCTGATGCTTGGAACAGACTACCAAATTACATTAAAGCAAGTACTAGTTTAGATATTTTTAAGAACAGCCTGGACATTTATTATGGGAACAAGTGTTTTGGTATATTAGCAAGCTAGAAGGGCATTAATGCCTGTGCTTGAAACATTTATATGTATGTATGCATGTATGTATGTATAATATATCCATAGATAGAAGTAAATAGATCACAGCCTTAATCACACTAATAACTGAATAGAATGCACCCTTTTTCATGTACCTCCTTACACATCTTCCATTGATGTGTAACTGAAGTGCAACACTGAGCTGCCATACATCTTATTGACAATACCTAGGTATACGTTTTGTTGCATAAACATTATTGTCTGATGGTGTGGAACACCCGCACAGCACATGCATAGCTGTTTGACAACATTGATGACATGGGTTACATTCCTGACAGTGTGAATTATGCCATATATATGCCATGAACACCAGTGAACTAGCTTAGATTTATCATAATGTTGCATACAGGTATAGCAGTGTCCCTCCTAACACCTCCAGAAAATGCTACAGTGTCATAGATTGCTGACATCACAATAGCTGTACAAGTGTGTTTGTGCAGAACTGTATATGTTCACTCAGAATCACATATGTTATGTCAGAGACATGGTATTACTGGTGGTATTATTCTGATATTATCCATGATTGTACGTATTTCTTTTACTGTTGTCCAGGGGCCTGTAACTGTGTCCCACTTTTTGGAGACATCTGCTGACATTATACTCATATTTAGGCATATCAGTTTGCACAGCTTCATAATATGCACCTAACCTGAATTGTAAATTACATCCCTAATATATGTCCTCTCCATTGTTGATGTCAGGATGTTTATCTCACAGACACATCTCCTCCATTGTTATATCTTGTCTGAAAGTCACGTGATATACATTTTCACTGTGAGTTACACTATACCATGTTGATATGTGATTAGTGTTGCTGCAATAACTGTCTTCCATTTACATGCCCTCATATACTGTATATTAAAATGTTTCACCATTTATTTTTCCCTGTGTTCATTTATGCAATTGATCTGTGTGTCCCTATGCAATACAAACACTTCCCCTGACTGTTTGTTTTAAATGGCAGTCCATGTACCCTTAGAAATCATTTACCCAACTTTTGTACAGAATGGCTTGAATGGGTTTTCACACTACTCTGCACTGTATACACTGTCCTGTACTGTGTTTGGAGCATATATACCTTACTATATGATAAACCCTGGTAATCATTGTGGCATTACGCACATTCCTGCTGACCTACATTGCTGTAAAAGAAGCCAGTTTGCTATCTGTGTAGCACTGCATGGTTTTCTGGCCACCAACACCTTTGTCTGCTATGAAACTGTGCTTGTTTATGTTTAAAGCGGTGCATGGTATGAATTTGTAATTACTGCTGCTGCTCACCACTCAGGCACATAAACTCTGTGTAGGCTTCTGGGTGATGCAATAGACAAGATATGAAATGGGTGATGCCATAGTGTAGCAAACCGAACTTCGGGGTATTGATTACAGTAAACCTCAGCCAATACTAGAAACTGTGACAATGAAAGCTATCAGTATTCTGATATGCAAAACCAAAGGAAAAGACTCAAGGGGCAGAGAGGTATTCCTGTCAGTATACAGTACAAGGTGACCTGAACATTGCTTAAGTCCTGGTGATGGCTGGGGGACCTGGCCATGAGTTTTTTTTTTTAAACTCCCATTCCATTGCAGCAGCATTAGTTTTTAAAGCCTGTTTCATTCCCTATGCAACAATAGCTTGTTTTACAATTTTCTGCTCTCTGCATGCACTCCAATCTCCATTGCACACAGAGTACAGTTCTGCAATAGATGTACAACAGGAATGGATAGACTTCCAAGGATTAGCATGTGAGATCTTCAGCAACTGTTATGGAGTTATTATCACATATTACTGTGATATTCCCCAGGATTTACTAATCTTCCATGTAAGACTAGATTAGTCTTACACGGAAGCGCCAGTCTAAGAGTATGATGGCAGCGTGCCATGCATATTAATGAGGGCGCACTGCTTCAACTCTACAGCTTACACGGAGCGAGGACGAGTGTAAGGACTGCCAAGAAGTTCAAAAATCCACGCCCCTGCAATGAAGAAACGCTGCAATGTCAAGTTACATGAGCGAGTCCGCTCACATGTGCACAATGTAACACTACACTCCCCCATATGTTAAACAACTGACAAAATTAAAAATAGAAAGATTTTTTATTTTTTTTTTTATTTCATCCGATATAGCTGCCCGTATTTGCGCATGTTTGCGTGGGTTTGCCCATTGCTTAGCTACAGTTAGCAGCTTAGACACTAGAAGAGGATAATAAGGAAAATATATGCAACTTAAACAAAATAGCAATAGTATAATGGTTAGAGCCTTCGCACAAAGCGACAGCATTCCGGTTCAAATCATACTACTACACATTCCATTTTATGTTGGAAATCTGTATACAAAAATATTTCCTGACATTTTTTATGTATAAGTTTTGTAAAAAGCATTGAAAAGTTAAATGTAGTAGTGAGCGAATTTTATATATATATATATATATATATATATATGAAGGTGAAATGGTTATGCATTCTGAGGCATGAGTACCCTATTTTAAGCAATATAAAGCACTGCTAAGCACATTTTACCAGTACTGAGCATATTTAAATCCAATTGTTCATAGCTGCACACCGCGTTAACCAGCGCAATGTCTTTGCGTGTAGCTGCGCACCGTGCTAACAAGCGCAATCACAACATATTTTCACGTAGTTGCACACTGCGCTAAATAGCACAATGTCGGGCAATGTCGAGCAGCATTGAGCAACATCAAGCAACGCTGAGCAACGTTGAGCAGCGTTGGGCAAAATCAGGCAAAGTTGAGCAAAGTCGGTTAAACACGGCCACACCTACTGTACCTTAACCAGTCAGGTCTGCGCAGTAAGAAAATAAAAAGCAGTGACAGGGCTTGAACTTAGGATACTGAGCACTATAGTCACAGTACTTAACCACTAAGACATGACAGCATTTCATAGACATGCACTTTAAACAGACACATATCTATCAAAGGAATTTTAAACATTGCCAACATCAGCTAAGCAGGTGTGCCTACAGCTGAGTTTTTTCAAAACTAGCCATTCACAAATAAGTGCGGAAAATGAGGCATATTTAAGCTCCACAGGCAGGAATACTTGCTATAACTGGTTGTAGCTTCCTTCTGCAGTCAGCATGGCCGGTGTTGGAGAAGGCACTCGATTTAGAGTGCAACACTGGGGCATTGAGGAGTTCAAAGTAATGATTGGCTCCTTGTCCACAATCATAAGGAAAGACTCCTGTGGGGTCAGTACCAGGGTACCCAATATAAAACAGAGGCCTGGAACAGTCTTGCTCGTGATCTCACCAGTGCCACTGGTGTTCCTCGGACTGGTGAGTAGGACAGGCACCATTATTCTGACCTGACACAACGTAGGGAGGATCAACTGGACCAGTGGATCCAGGAATCCTGTGTGATGCCTAATGCCCCAGTACTGAGTAAGTAGCCATTGTATTAAGTAGTTAAGAATTGCTATACTTGTCTATACTATGGATAGGTATGTCTCAATATCACTGCATTTACTTCACAGCTGCAGGTGTCTGGGCTATGAATCAGCAGGCCCATGAAGATAGGCTGCAAAGGCTGCATCATCAGGCAGGTTAGTAATTATTCTGCATGTACTGTTATATAAAATAAATGAGAAAGCCTTCAAAAAGTGTTTTAACCCAATACATAAAGGTGTATTAATCCTTTAATAAAAGTATAATTCCTGGAGTGCGTCTGTGTCATTTTCTTTGATATGTTGTTGAACTGTTGCATTCTACAAATAGTAGTGCTGTATTAAGCAGTGTCAACCCACACTTGGGTAGGCCCATATAACGTGGATGAAGGGAGTGCCAGTAGCTTTTATGCATATTTTCAGCCCTCAACAGTTGGGTCATGCCCAGCATGTACAGGTTAATCTGGCACATGAGTAGCTTGGTATTGTGTTCCCCAAAAATGTCAGTGTGCTGCCAGAAATGTAGGGAGCTGTTAACATATAAATGATACTTTCACCTGAACATATCTAGATAATTATATGAAAGTAGAGCTGTCAGTGTACCATCTTAGCAGTAGTGTGTGTGAGCAACTCTCAAAATATGTAGCAATAACATCTGCATCTTGGACAGTTTGTATGTAAGATACAGCTCCTGTATATAATGATCTAGGAGAATCCAATTGCACAATATAAGGACATTGGGTAGTGTAATAATACATGTAAGGGACATATAACTGCAGTTAATAGGAATGTAGTGAAAACTAGAAGGATATATAAGTTGTTAATTGAGCTATAGTTCATAGTTCATAGTTCATAGTTTAGTACTAAGCTAACTGCCCTTGTGAGCCATTTCAAGCCTAGCCAATTATCTCTTATCTCTATTATCGAGACTCAAACCCTGCACCTTGTGTTGCAAAAACTTAGGCAATTAGCCAGCCCACCCTCCCAACCCTAAATAAACAGCCTCTGCAAGGCTCAAACCAAGGACCCTGCACACCATACACAAAGTGATTTGCCACTAAGCCATGTCAGATATCTTTTTCCGCCGTACTGTATGTGCATAAAAATGCAGTTCCACCCCTCATTTGGTATGTCTAATCTCAAAACATTTGTTGGGACATATGTCCTATTGGTTTATAAATATTTGCATTTATTTCTATGCATGTGCCCTATTAAAATAGCACAATATTGGTGGCCTGTTGCCATCAATTCAGCCTCCATGCTGTTGTAATGTCCACTATTGTTCTATATATGCATGTGTTATGCTTGCTTTTCAACTGTTGAAAATCTGGTGTGTTGGGTTAATGGGAATACTTCTGCATGCTGTTATAACTAATTGGGAATGCTGTTGACTGTTACTAACCCATACCTTTATTAAACTCTCCAAAACATAGTTCGTATGGGAAGACCGGTCCCAGCGGACCCACCTGTCCCACCTCAGCTGGCCATGACACCAGGCATCAGCAGATTCGGTGCCCAGCCTGGGACCTCCTCCTCCATTGGCCCTGTACCACCTTCAGGTGGAAGCGCTGCAGGGGATGGGGCTCGGCCCTCCATGCAAGCGGAGGGCCACCTATCACCCTTCGAACGGTCTGGACTGTGGTGTGTAGAGAGATTGAACGTTCTGTTGCAGAACCTCTATGCCAGCTTGAGGCTCGAGTGGTACAACTCCCAGGTCAGCCTGCCCCTCCTACACAGCCCCCAGCACAGCCACCCTCTGGGCCATGAAGGTGCACTGGTGACTGCCCATGGGTGGGGACCTCAGTCCCACTGTTTCCATCTGGGGGCTCATGGGCTTGCGATTTCCAAACATCCGTCCCCGTCAAAGGTATTCACCGACCACGTGTCATGTACTGCCCCTGTATGCGTCTTGTTTGTCTTGTCTGTTTACCTCCCCAACCTACCTCCCCAAATATGGCTACATCCCCTACCCCACATTCCACTCTCACCTGAAAAAAAAAGGGCAATCTGCTCCCCCCCAAAAAAATTACGCCCCATACATAGCTGCCCATTTTGCACACATGTCCACTGGACACATGGAATGTTATTTATTTGGCATTACAACATACTTTGTTGTCCTCAGCCCTCTCTCAGGGGTTGGAGGTTTCATATCTACCTCCAAATTTATTGCATATGCACAGCTGTTGCTGTTGAAGAAATGGGCATCTATGGACCTTCCCTACACCTGTCCTGCACATCCCAAGCTATTTTCCATACTGTCTTTCCCTCTTTGTGCCCCTTTATCACCATTTTCTTATCTCCCCATTTTTCTTTTCTTTCAAAGAAATGAGCGCGGGGGTTAGCGGGAGTAAGCACTATTAAGCAGTAGTTAGCGGGTTTGCGCGATTTTGCGCTTCTTTGCACTTGGCTAAGCAATGCACAGCAATGAGCAAACCCATGCAAACCTGCTTACAACTGCTTAAAAGTGCCTTAGTCACTCTGTATGTGAGGGCACTTGTTCTGCTCAGGAGCAAAATAAAACACCTCTATCAGTCTCGAACCCTGCACACACTACACAACATGAAGTACCACTAAGCCACGGTAGATATACATCAGGTTGGTGCTTAAATAAATATATCATGCATCAGAATGAGGGAATGTAAAGGAAAAATAGGAATATCATACCACATAACTTGTTCTGTGGATGTTGACCAACAGTTGTTGTGGGATTACATTACATGACTGTGATAAGAGAAGCAGCCATTCTAGCAGGAAATAATGTTACACCATCACTTTACAACCCCACACAGTATCACAGCAGGACAAACACTGGCATATCTGTTTAGGGCAGAAGCCATACCTCCCAACTGTCCCTAATTTTCAGGGATGTCCCTGATTTTAAAACAAATTTTAGCTCTGTCCCTCTGAATCCCTCCGAAAAATACTGACTTTGGCCAGAAAGGTGGTGAATTAAACTTGATGAATAATGACAATAATTAAAAGTTAGACACTTCTTTTATTTCAGAAAAGGTGTATTAATTCATATGTTCTGATTCTCTCAATGTCTCAGTTTAATGGCACTCATATTTTAAAGGTGTCCCTGACTTTTAATTTACTTTTCCCTGAGTCTGTTCAAATATGTACCTGAGTGGTTGAGAGATCTGGCAGAGGCAGAAACACAGAGGCATATCAGCCTTTCTGCTGTTACACACTGTGCAAATAGCTTTGGAAGGAGTTTCAGAAGCATGCCTTTATGTAGGAATACAACACTGAAATACAAATGGATGTAGCCACGTACTGGTAGCAACCAACTGTAAGAATGCCATTGCTGTATTGCTAAAAAGACCTGTGTGGTGCACAGACAAAAAATAACAGGCTATTCTCTGGCTATCATGTGGATAGGTCCACAGTACAGAGTTACGCAGACAGACTATTTGCCTTGATAAACTAACATGTACACAGCATGTCCAGCAAGATAAAATCCACACAATAGTACTTACACTCTCTGTACTTCTGCAACCCTACCCAAATGTAGAATATACCTGTGTGTGCAGGGTCTACCAAGGATGTAGGTAAGCATACTCATAGTACTGAAATGTGTCCAGTTTTTCTGAGCAGCTTGTGCTAATGTCAACACTAAAAAAGCACAAACTGTTTAGAACTGAGTAAATGAATATTCACAGTATAGCAGTTCACAAACAATTCTTGTGCCAAAGGAATACATCTCAGTAACTAGCTTTGTATGGCAGTTAATTGTAACAGTTGAAAAGAAAATACATCTTTCCATGTATCTTGGTGTAGCATTTTGAGGGGTAAGTACATTTCTACACTGACTAGTGGGTACTGGAAGCAGCAACATTAGGTCTGAGTACAAAATGTAAATCTCTGCCTGGCTTCTGATATAAGAACTATACCAACCTTCTGTTGCCACAGCAAACAAGGATGATCTCCATCTTGGAAAGCTAAAAGGGCCACGCCTACATGAGTTAGCAATTTATAGTACTGGGTTGCTATGACAGTGATTACTGAAATTACTACACAGCAGGCTGCATGCAATTAGCAAATCGTGGCCACTAATTGGTGCAGAGGTCATCACATGCTCATGTGCAAATTCCTTCAAAAGCAGGCTGCAATCTCTGCCAACAAACTCAATCACTCTATTGCAGAGATTGACAGAGAGAGAGACAGAGAGAGAGAGAGAGAGAGACAGAAAAAAAGGAAAAAGAAAAAGAAATATTACCAAATCATACAAAGGAAAGGTATGTGATGCATATGTATTTACTGGCATGTAGTAGATGTTATTGAAAAACAGTCTACATAATGTGAACAATTCATATGTGGCAGCAGTACTTCTTTATGTGCATATGTTCTTCTTAACTACTGCTGTGGACAATACTGTGTGCACCTTTGATCAGTGGGACATACCTGTGAAATGTGTAGCTCAGCATTAAATGTCAAAGATCTGATCCATGTTATCTGTGTTCTGTACAGTAGTGTGGCCAATGGCTGTTGGGAGGATTAGCGCTGACATTATATAAACATGGATGTGACAGAGCAACACATGCATGATAGTCATATTAAAGTGTAGCTTAGCATTGGCAACTGCTGAAGCAGTCTAGTATGCTTATCTAGCATCTGTTACCATATATACCCCCCTAATGTTACTGTGTGTCCATATGTGACACCTGTTTGTGTTGCAGCAAGGCCCAACAATTCAGCTGTGAGGTCCAGGGAATTACAACAGTATGGACCTTGTGTGTGTATGCCACACACATACAGCGAAATATATATGTGTCATATATATTCACATCTGTATATGTGCATAGAGCAGGGTACATATTGCAACTGTTTGTGAAGTGGGGAGATATGTATGTTGTTGAAGGTTAGCATGCGAATATTTATATGTAGGTTTTAGTGTGTGACAAACAAGACAGCATACAGTGCTGGTATATGACATGTGGTGGTTAAACACTGTGGGTGGTTTGTTCAGTTTGCAATGTTGAAGCCAGTAAGGCCTGCTAAAGCTACCTGGGCTGTGAACACCTTCAATGCATTTATCCCAAGACCGTGCGATTTTATTACATTTCTGTACACCTTACATCCTTTGTATAATTGATATCCTCATTATGAAAGGTGAAATGTATATGTGCCTACATATATATGTATATGTAGACCAATGGATGTGTATATGTATATATACATATATATATATATATATATATATATATATATATATATATATATATATATATATATATATATATATATATATATATATGTACATAGTTATATATACTCATACACACCTACATCTACTTGTTGTAATAGATTCTCAGTGCTGTTGACTGACTGTGATGGTCAATATGTTTGTGAATACGTCAAAGATATGTATCTGTGGGATAGCTTAGTGAGAAACTGTTTATGTCATGGTATTATGGGTCCTTGCTTTGATCCTAGCAAAAGCTGTGTACTCTGTTGCTAGGCAGAACAAGTGCTATTGGATACAGTGTGATTAAGTCCCTTGATTTTAACTAGGGTGTGTCACTGGAGGCTAAAGCACTACATCTATGATTATTAATTGGTACCGATGTTGAATCCAAATCCTGTGTGTACTGTAGTACTACTTGAAGCTCTGGGCCTGTACAGCAAAGTATGGTGTATGTCCACATTGCTTGCATCCACTGCTTTGTGTGGTCCCTGTATTCATCACAGATTACATTTCTCAAGATTAAGGTTGTGTAAGTACTGGCACACAGTACTGTATAGTACACACTGAAAGCTTATCTAGGTTGTCATACCTTTGTGTCCTGTAATTATGTCTGATGTGTGTGTGGGTATGTCTGTAACATGTCCTTTGACATATGTGTGGTAAAACATATAACTGCGTATCTAGCAACATTCATAGTGTACTACAGTAGTATGCGACCTATGTTCCCAATTGTGCACATATTTTGGCCACGGATTTGCCATTAACAAGTTGTGTGGTATAATAGTAATACATTTACTGGACCTTACACTGATTGTGATGGATGATATATTTATTTACACATCAGATTGATGTATATCTGCTGTGGCTAGGTGGTGCATCGTGTTGCATACAGTGTGCCAGGTACTCTTGTATAGTCTTATATAGTGATTTTATTTTGTTGCTGTGCAGAACATGGTTCATTAGATAGAGAGTGAGCAAGGCACTTTCAAGCAGTTGTGGGTGAGCAGTAATAAGTGGCAGTTACAGTGTTTCACTCTCGGTTAGCTAATAGGTTGCTATATATGGCAGTTCAGTGATATCTGTACTGTATAATGTTAAATGTGCCATATGACTTGCTCAGATATCTGTACTGTATAATGTTAAATGTGCCATATGACTTGCTCAGACATATTTTTGTATTTATGTCTTCCAGGGATCATGGCCCATCGCAGGAACCCCAGTTACAGTAGTGCTGAAGATGATATAATTACTAGCAGTATGATTCAGCACTACTGTCTCATGTTCTCACAAACCAGCCAGGACCAGCAGGAGCATACTGCAATATGGCAAGATGTTGTCCACAGGCTAAATGAGGTAGGCCTGCATAAACGGACATATGAGCAGGTACAGCACCACTGCAGTGATCTTCTCAGACATGTCCATCAGTGTGCTGCTGATGTGCATAGACAACAGCTTGCAACAGGAGGTGGTGTTAATATCCACCCCCCCTCACCAGAGTGGAGGAGCTGCTCCTGAGCCTGTTGGCACCTGCCCAACAACAACAGCAGCAGACATACACCATGATGGAGGTAGGAGCCACCCAGCAAGCACACATGGAGCATGCAGGTAACATGACATATCTGTAGACTACTGTTATTTGTATTGGTAGATCATGCATATGTGAGATGTGGAGTGTGTCGTTCAAAGATGTGGAGCCTGTTGTTGTGCAATACTGATGATTTGGAACATAATCTGTAGCCCTGTGAATGTAAACTGTTGTTGTACTGTAAGATTGCAAACACACAGTAGCAATGCCACAGTTGTGGCCACTGACAAACTGTCTCATCTCTTTGTAGGTCTGTCTGGGGTGAAATCAAGGCAGTGGACAGATGCTGGTGAGTGTGCTCTACATTTATTATTGTAAATAAAAAGTGTATGTCATAGTTAAGGTGTAGGCCATGTACACATGTAACACACCTACCCATAATGCATGCACATCTCACTAATGTGATTAGCTGCCTCAATCACATGCAATACTCAGACCATCTCAAACAAATGTGGCTAGACTGTAGTGACCATTGGATAGGCACAGTTGATACTCAACATGCACATAACATACACATCTATGTCATACACAGAGCATTTTAACATGCTACACATAAAGGATTCCCAAACCCTCTGTAAAGACACACTCCAGTATCGAAAATCTCATCCACACATTACACATAATATACCTAAGGGGTTGAGGCCTATCATGGGGCATTTAAACACTCTGCAACACACTACACATTCATGTCAGGGAATGCTCCTTATTGGCCTCCTTACAAACTCACGTAACAACTGGTTGTGAAATTGTGAATGTAGCCAAGGTAGTACAGTTCTGGCACAGCATGATTAGTGCTGGTTTGGGAAACATTTGTAGCCTTGAGTGACCACATGATGCTTCATGATGATGGCCTATGGTACTATACCCCATCCAGTTATTGTAACCACAGTACTACACATAGCTTTCATTGCTATACACCTTAATGTTGCTTGTGTGCACACATATGCACCTCTAAACAATATGCATACCAATCACCATTTGCACAACTGACACAATTATGTCTTGTGATGCTATTGAGTGGCTAGGTCATAGGACACACACTGGGTATCTGTAGTGTTTAAATATGCAGTTGTGTTTTAGCATGCCATGTCATGGATGAGACTGACATGTCAACAATATGATCTACACTCACCATAAGTATCATACATTGGGTATGTGGCCGAATGGTATTCCATCAATTATCTATGCACCACTGATGATGTTCTGTGAATACTCATCATGCATGTGCTAAAATGTGTCCACAGTTATTTGTTAAAGACACAGAGGCTGTAATCAGCATTGGATACCTATCTGACACACAGATACACATCCAGCAATGGTATGTACACCTGTGAATTATGGTGCACAGTACATTACAGGGTTATGAATACCTGCACAGCAATGTTGTTTCCATGTATGCATTGTGTTCCAGGGGGAGGCCCATCACCTAATAACAAAACACATGCATCAAAGCCATGTATACTGTTAGTAACAAGGACTGTCTACACTTGCACTGCATGCTGTTGAGCAACACATGTCTTGCATGCTGACATGTGTGATATGACTGTTTTGCTTGTGATACTGTACCCCACCATCACCTGCTATTGTGTATGTTCTGAGATTGCTGGTGTTGTGTGTGTCTGCTTTAGGGGGGAGTGTATTTTTGTGTGTGTGCTTGTGTGCATGTGCGCATGTGCGCATGTGTGCATGTGCGCATGTGCGCATGTGTGCATGTGTGCATGTGCGCATGTGGTCTGAAGTCATGTTCAGGTCTGAAAGTGTGTTTCCTGTTTTCCTCTCACAGGTGCTGAGGTGGGGCTGGTTCAGTACAGCAGGGAACCTGATGTCACTGAGACAGACAGTGATGATGAGGATAGGTGTGTTGAGGCACAGGCAGGTTTGTCAGGGTCTGTTGTTGGGTCAGCAATTGACAGTACACAAGTCTCCACCCCATCCATGCACACAGTCATACTGCCTGTGCATCCATCATCACCATTGCCCTTAGCTGAGGGACAGTGTACAGTTGGCACTGGCCAGGACAGTGTGTTATCTATGGCACATGTATCAGGACACAGCAGCCATAGCCAGATGTCTGGAATGGTAACACATAGGCAGGTGCCCAGGGGTTCTCGTCACATCACTGTTGGTCATCATGCCCCTGGCAGAAGTGCCACACCTCTTTCTACCACACGCATGTTCCAGGCTGTCATGGAGGCACAGACACAAATGGAGCAGTACACCAGACAGGGACTAAGGGCACAGAGGGCTCATGACACCTCTGTAAATGACAGTATCCGTGACCTAGCAGGTGCCATACGTAACTGCAATGAGGTCATTGATAGACGTTAGAGTGAGACATTGGATGACCTCCACAATGTCATGCCCATGTGTCAGGACAGTGCGGGATGGTTGAGACGTCGATGTGGACGTATGCCAGCAACATCAGCAGCTGGAGGTCGCCGTGAATGTCCAGCAAGTCACAGCCGCTCCCATAGTGCCAGTACTAGCCCCAGCAATGTTTGAGGGGCTGTCCATAGACCGTCCTAGCAGACCACATGCACGTGGCTCTGGCCAGTCCCAGCAGGGACCTGGATCCAGTGGACATATGTCAACCTCTTCAGATAGTACCCAATCTGGATTAGTACCTGATACTGTCTGTAGCACCCCTGCCAGGCAGAGGTTCCGTATCCATGGCCAGAGATGGTGATCTGTAAAGCCTCCCAGGTACAGTCTGTAGCTGTCTCACAAACACCCGTATATGACAGCCACATGGTGGAACTGTGTGCATGCAGACACACACACATAAACCAGAAACCTAGGGCAAAGACATTCCTGCACACATTACATCAACATTGGCCCATAACAGTACTCATGGCCCACACACACACACACACACACACACACACACGTCAATTGTATGGCCCAGTGTAGGCCTCTGGCAAACCAACAACACGCCCTGTGCATATGATGAAACCTGTGCCACCTCCTGTCATCTGTAACATTGATGCAGGAACAAGCTAACATGGTGCTGATGCACAGGGTGACTTTAATAATGTATAGCAATGGTTGGATGTGTAGTATGTTGTCAGCAGTAAAGTGTAATGATATCCTTGAAGGTGTAGCTGAGCAGGCATGATGCATTAAAGCTGTAATTAGCAATGTTGTATTGTTTTCACCGGTGTTTATTCCAATTGTGTTTTGTTTGCCCATGTGCAACTTGGCCGATGTGTGTAGTTGTATCAGCATGCATTATACAGTGGACAATAAGTGTGGGGTGTGTGCAACACAGGTTTGCAGGTGTCCATTTGTGAACATGGTGGAGGTGCACTGTCTGCATGTACATGCATATTGGACACATGGGCAGGGTGACATGCCCTGTATTGGCCAGTGTTAACACTCCATAGTTTCTATTGGTGACCAGTATGCATTGTACTACAAACAAAAAGAAACCAAACTAATGAAGAAATAAAAAGTGGCAATAGCGAGCAAAAAAAAAAAAAAAAAACTTGGAGCACAAGCAAAATGAAACAAAAACAAGGAGCACAAATTTGGAACTTGAGTACGCATGTGTGTGTACAATCCCACCTTCAGCAGACACGGGTTGACACTGTGCTGTGGGTGATGCTGTTGTTGCTCTCTGTCATTGGTTTGCATTACTAAGGTCAACACTGTCCCAGCTGCATAATCCTTTAGTAATGCACAGTGTTCACCTACAGGGTTGCATGGACCGTGCTATCACAAACGCAAGAAATTCTCACTTATACAGTAAAAGTGCATTAGTCTCATGGACCCCTGCCATAAACTAAATATATAATAGAAGGTGTGAAGTTGTACCAAAAAAGTGTTACATACCAAGAAGGGATAACCTCTCTGGTCAGTATCATTGGGAAAATGCAATCCCTCAATAAACATACAAGGCAAGCTTCAAAATACAAAATGGCAAGGATTCCAAAGACAACACTAAAGCTTTCTTTAGTGTTGTTTATAATCTACAGGGGAAATCTCAGATCGGGTCACAGTTAATGTAAATGGTCACAAAGTACACTTATCTGACTGACATTACCAATTCATTGTCAGACAGTTTGAATGCGGATTTCACCACCCTGTCGATACACAAGGGCCACATTTCCAGACGTGAAGAATGTAAAACCTGATGATTCACAGATACTCTAGTTAAAACATCTCTTTACCAAAGTCTAAACCACAGTGGCAATGGTACTGGACAGTGTCTCTGGCTGTGTCATACACAAGCTGACATATGTAGTCACCACTCACCTAAACACTCTGTCCAGGTGCAGCTTCTATACAGGTTACATACTTGTGGAATGATGCAGGGTAAAGGTGTTCACAGTCCACAAGGGTTGAGCTACAATGTCTTCTTCTTCTTCTCCTTTCGGATGCTCCCATTAGGGGTCACCACAGTAGATCATCTGTTTCCATTTCTTCCTGCCCTCTGCATCTTGCACTGTCACACCATCCACCTGCATGTCCTCTCTCACCACAGCCATAAACCTCATCTTAGGCATTCCTCTTTTCCTGTTACCTGGCGGCTTCATCCTTAGCATCTATTTCACAATACACTCTGCATCCTTCCTCAGCACATGTACAAACCAACTTAATCCTGCCTATCTGGCTTGGTCTACTAACCTTCAAACCTGGCCTGATCCCCTAATATGCTTATTCTTAAACCTGTCCACCCTCGTCACACCCAGTGCAAATGTTAACATAAATTGATTAAGGGTAGAACTACAACAGATCCTGGAAACTCTCACCCTATAAGCCAGACAAATGTTATCTGGAAGGCTATGGAGCACAGCATTATGGAACTCATTAACAGAGACATTATGAACCTGCAAACACTGCACCATACCCACTTAGGTTCTCTAAAGGCCAGATCATGGCTCCTACAGCTAGTAGACTTCAAGCCAGTTAACAAGGTTATAGGTGAGGTAGGGGAGGTCAACACAGTTAAGCTATAGCTCACCAGCAATTCATAACCATCCCACATTCTGGTATTATACATAACCTCAACAGACTGACCATAAACGATTGTTAGATGATGGCTTGACAACTGACGCACAGATGTAGGACACACAGTAACATTTGTAGCCTCCATGTACTATTCTATGCCAGTAACGCGTGGTATTCACCTGCACTCAGTCCTGGAACCACTCCTGTTTGGCATATAGCTTTCTTAGGTACAAGCAAACACAGTAGGGATATGTCTGCCCATGTTTGATGAAAATGCATACTGTGGGCTATACTTTATTCTCCAGATGACACACACATCCTCCAAAAGGGTATCATAGAGACAGATTCCTGGTGTCAACCTCATGCTGCAAATCTAAAAGCCAAAGAAAGCATAGTTATCCACTTTTAGAAAACAAAGTATCCCCAGAGTACAACATAGGTAGTAGCCCCCAAAATGTGGAACAGGTACTAATGTATACATAGAGCCATGTGTTTAGTCATCTCTCCTTTGATAATCACATTACCAAAGGGTTTTGGAAATCCCTCTGTGGAGCACATAAGCAATAAAGGGTTTGCATGCAGATCCACAGAGGTTGTTGCACACCTATAATGATTAGTCATCTTTGCCAGACTTTGCTTGCTTTGGAACAGGTTTCAAGTATACCTCAAGCATAAATCCTCACTCACACTCTTCAATAGAAACTATGATGAGTGGATGTGAAACAGAAGACGTAGCCCAGGGATCACTGCAGTGGCTAAGCTTGTCACAAGCATACAGAAGTGACCTAAGGTCTGGAAAGAGCCAGCACGCTCTGGCAAAGATAACACATTCATTCATGGAGAAAGCAGAGTACCCACCTATGAAATAATTGAGGTCACGAATGTATATGGATTTACCCCACAGCTATGTTACATGTGTACTGCACATACAGTTGTCATTGTGATATGTCATACACAAGAAAAATCAAAATCCACTCCACATTAACCCATGGGGTTACACACCTGGAGCACACACAGTCAGCAAGTGCAAGATTCAAGCTCCTTCCGAACTACATGAGAATACTACAGCAGTATGCATTTACATGACATGCTATACACATTACTGGTATTGCACCTTTCCACAGGTATATTTGTAGGATGGTGACATCATCAGAATTGACAAAGATGAGTATACCACTTTTAAGGGGTGTGAGTAGTCTCCAAAAAGGTTGCATTCTCCCCCAGGGAGGGAGACCCACAGTTGGCAAGGGCAGGCTTCAAACCCCTGCCAAACTACATCATGATATTATAGTAGTATGCATTCACACAATGCACTATGCACATTACTAGGGATTTGTTTTTCCATAGGTATATTTGTAGGATGGTGACATCATCAGACTTGACAAAGATGAGTATACCACTTTTAAGGGGTGTGAGTAGTCTACAAAAAGGTTGTTTTTCCCAGGGAAAGACAGACACTCTTACACATGCAGTTGGTAAGTGCAGGATTCAAAGCCCTACTTAACTACATTGTGATACCACAACAGTACACTTTTACACAATGTGCTATATACATTAGTGGAACTTCACCTTTCCACAGGTATATTTGTAGGATGGTGACATCATCAGACTTGTCAAAGATGAGTATACCACTTTTAAGGGGTGTAAGTATTCTCCAAAAGGGTTGCTTTTACCCAGGGAGACACACACACAGTTGGCAAGTGCAGGATTCAAAACCCTACCTAATTAAAGTATGATACTACAGTAGCATGCATTTACATGATGCGCTATACACTTTAATGGTATTTCATTTTTCCACAGGTATATTTGTAGGATGGTGGCATCATCAGACTTGGACAAAGATGAGTATACCACTTTTAAAGGGTGTCAGTATTCTCCAAAATGGTTGCTCCTCCCCAGGGAAGCACACACGACAAGTGGAGGATTCAAACCCCTATCTAACTACATTACGATAATGAAGCAGTATGAATTTACATGAGGCACTCTACACATTACTGGGATTTCTCTTTTCCACAGGTGTATTTGTAGGATGGTGACATCATCAGACTTTACAAAGATGAGTATACCACTTTTAAGGGGTGTGAGTAGTCTCTACAATGGTCGTGCCTCCTCAAGGAGGCATACACACAGTTGGCAAGTACAGGATTCAAATCTCTACCTAATTATATTATGATACTATAGTAGCATGCATTTACACAATGCACTATACACATTAATGGGATTTCATTTTTCCACGGGTATATTTGTAGGATGGTGACATCATCAGACTTGACAAAGATGAGTATGCCATTTTTAAGGGGTGTGAGTATTCTTCAAAAAGGTTTCTCCTCCCCAGAGAAACACACACACGGCAAGTGGAGGATTCAAACCCCTATCTAAGTACATTATGATACTACAGCAGTATGAATTTACACGACGCACTCTACACATTAGTGGGATTTTTATTTTACACAGGTATATTTGTAGGATGGTGACATCATCAGACTTGACAAAGATGAGTATACCACTTTTAAAGGGTGTGAGTAGTCACCAAAAAGGTTGCTCCTCCACAGAGAGACACACACAGTTGACGAGCAGGATTTGAACCCCCTATTTAACTACATTGTGATATTACAGATGCATGTATTTACATGACATGCTACACACATTTACGGGATTTCTTTTTTCCACAGGTATATTTGTAGGATGGTGACATCATCAGACTTGACAAAGATGAGTATACCACTTTTAAGGGGTGTGAGTAGTCTCCAAAAAGGTTGCTCTCTCCCCAGGGAGACACACACACACACACACACACACACACACACACACACACACACACACACACACACACACACACATGCACACAGTTGGCAAGTGCAGTGTTCTTAATCCAAACTAAGTATGTCTTTACACTTCAGCAAGCAATATGGAGTTACAGGGTGCAATACAGACATTACTTGCTGACAGTTTGCCCAAAGTTTTTTTTCACATTTGCTAACATCAAGGTGTATTGTGAGTGTATTGTATGCATAGGCCATGACCATATCAAATATGGGTTGATGCACCACATGCTGGCACACACAGGGTCAAACCGGTGGCTAAGCTCTGTCAACCCAATACTGGACAATGCAGTCAGGAGGAGTAGGGTCATACAACCACAACACCAACTGTCTCACATAGACCTACAATATAAGCACCAGCACAACACACACATATTACCATACTCAGAGAATACAAATATTAATCTGAAAAAGAGAGAGTGTCCTCCTAAGCAGACAAGCAAGCAACATGCACTTCCAAGCACAGGCCAGAAACACATAATACACCAAAGCAGTGTGCCTCACAACAGGCCCTAAGGCAAAACAACATACCCAACACACTAGTAATAGGTGACTTCATAGTCAGGCACACCGATGTTCCACTCACTCGGCTGGACAAGGGGAAGGTTACTGTCAGTTGTCTGTCAGGTGCTATGATCCGCCACAAAACACAAGCACTTACATCACTCCAGAACAGGTACATATATGACATGTTCTTTGTACATGTCAGGGTGAATGGTCTGAAACATACCTCCTAGGACAACATGACAAGAGATATACTCTATGATCATGTAGCCCAGGCTGATATGACCCTGACCTTGAGTAGCATCTTACCTTCACCTACATGATACTGCAATATAACAGAAGGACGATAAACTTCAACAATTGGCTGAGCTTCTGGTGTCATTCAAAGGTGATCCAGTCTCTGTCTGCCTGTGATGACATGATAGACAAGCCTCGTTGCTTCGCTACAGATGGTTTGCACCTGTCACCCCTATGCTTCTGAATACTGGCCAAGGCTCTTGCTGTCCCCATATGACCTTTTTTAGGCAAGGCTCAAAGGTTCATAGGTTCATAGGTTCATAGGTAGGTACTAGGCCATTGACCCTGGGGCCTATACAAGCCCAGCCAAAAAGGTACCCTGGCTTTTGCCACCCAAGAAATTTATTTTCCTGTGCCACTGTCGAGCAGAGACACAGAAGTGATCCCCAGGGAGAATTTCCTATTCCCCATCCAATCATCAAGATTTTTCTTGAAGAGGGCTAATGAGGAGCTTTGTTTGATATAGAAAGGTAGTTTATTCTGGAGTATGGGAAGTCTCTGGGACAGGAATCTATCCCTCCGGCATGTTCTGTTATTGTGGTGACAAGGTTTAGGTCCCTAGAGCGTGTAAGTTCATAAGTTCATAGGTAGATACTAGGCTATCTGCCCAAGGGCCTAGCCAAAATGTGTTGGCTTTCGCCTTTTAAATTAGTTTCCTGGGCCTCTGTCTAGCAGGGCTACTGAAGTGATCCCAGGGGTAAATTTACAATTTCCCATCCACTCGTCAAGATTCCTCTTGAAGAGAGTCAGCGAGGGGCTCTGCCTAACATAAACTGGGATTCTATTCCAGAGTGAGGGAAGTCTCTGGGACAGGAATCTATCCCTTCAGCACATCCTGTTTATTGCTGTGTTGAGGTTTAATTCACTGGAGCATGTGGCTCTAAGAGATTTGGTTTTCTTGAGGTGGAGCATGTCCATTAATTCCGGGTTGGACATGGCCTTATACGTCAGGCATAGATCACCTCTGAGCAGGCAATAAGCAACCGAGTAGAGCTGGAGTTTCTTTAGCCGAGCTGCATAGGGCATCTCTTTGAGGCCCATGATCCTCTTGGTGAGGTACTTCTGTGGTCTTACCAGCTGTTGCATTTGCTGATTAAGGTACATTGTACTCTATTATGGGCCTAATGAGTGATGAGTAGAGGGATACAATGACCTCTCTTGATCTAGAGGCGAACCCTTTCGTGATTAGGTGGGCTACATAGAAGGAATTTCTAACCACTTTGGCAATGTGATTATCAAAGGAAAGGTTACTATCTACCTGGGTCCCCAGGTCCCTAATTACATTTTCCGTACCTAGTGGATTACCACCTATGTGGTGATTCGTGGGCACTTTATTTTTTCCAAAGGGCATGACTATGCATTTTTTGGCATTCAGCTTGAGGCCATGGTTTTGACATCAGGTATCTGTCTCTGTAATACCCTTCTGGAGGATTTCTGTGTCAGCCAGAGAGTCGATTATGGCCCCCAGTTTGCAGTCATCTGCAAACTTTGTTAGCCATAGTCCTCCCATGCTTGCCTGTACCTCAGAGAAGTATATACTGAACAGGAGGGGTGCCAAGACCGAGCCCTGTGGGATGCCACTTGTGACTGGTTTAGAGTTGGACATGGCACCCGCAACTCTGACCATGTGTGTTCTATCCGTGAGCCAGTTGGCCACCCTTCTCGTGACATAGGGGTTAATGTTCAAGCTGGTAAGCTTGTCTATGATGCCAGAGTGGGGAATGGTGTCGAAGGCCTTAGTGAGGTCCAGGTAGGCTGTGTGGACTACCTTCCCTTCATCTATAGCCTTGGTAACTGTTTCAAAGAGATATGATCTGCCTTTTACAAACCCGAACTGGTTGTGGTCCAGAGTTTGGAGATTACCAATGTCTTTGTTTATAAGTTCCATGATAATATGTTCCATGGCCTTGCAGACCAGGCTCATCAGGCTAATGTGGCACTAGTTCCCGGGGTCTGTGGTGGCTCCCCCCTTGTGTAGTGGGATAACCGTCGCTGTGCGTCATTCAGCAGGCACAAAGCCTGAGGTGAGGCTATGACTGAACATGGTACTTAGGTGTGGTGCCAGTTCATTCTGTAGTTCATGTAGAACACAGCCTGGGATGTTATCTAGTCCCATGGATGCTGTGTTCCTGGCTTTGGAGAGTGGTTTTTACCTGTGAAGCCGTGATAAGAACACCGGTTACTCAGAACAAACCAAACACCGTAACCAACACAAATAACCACAAAGTGAGCTAAATGCTACTCATTGCCAGAAGTCTCAGCCTCCAAATGCACACACTCGAGGCACTTCTCAGTATGGAGATTATTGATATCTGTTCAGTAACAGAGACCTAGTTCAAGACTCCAGAGAGCACACCAGCACTACCAGGATACTACTCATTCCATACCTACCAGCATCAGGACCTGGATCATAGCACATAGGGTGGGGATCTATCCATATTCATCAAGGATACCTAAAACTCTCTCTACATCCTCTCTACAGGATATGTACCCATAGAATGTTGCAAAGCAACATTCTTCCTACTGCACAGAGGTGGGGCCACAAACAACCCTTGGCATTCATGCTCTATGAGCCTGATGAGTCGGATCTGCAAAGCAATGGAGCCAATCATAATGGAAGTTAACAATAAAGACATTGGGAACCTTCACACAGTTGAGCACACCCAGTTTGGCTTCGTCAAATGCAGATCACGGCTCCTGAACTAGGTGTATTTCTTTGAGACAGTTACCCAGGCTACAGATGATTGAAATGAGCTCCATACAGCCTACCTATACCTTGCTAAGGCCTTTGACACCATTCCCCAGTCAGGTATCATAGATGAACTCATCAACCTGGGCATGAATCCATACATCACAAGATGGATTGCAAACTGGCTCACAGATAGATCCCACAAATTAAGAGTTGCTGGCTACGTGTCAGACTCCACATCGGTAACAACTGGTGATCCCCCAGGGTTCAGTCCTGGGGTCCCTCCTGTTTGGTATAGAGTTCTCAAAAGTACATGCCAACACAGGAGGGTTGTGGTTGACTAAGTTTGCTGGGAACTGTAAAGTGTTTGCCATAATAGATTCCCTGGATGACACAAATATTCTCCAGAAGGGACTCTATGAGACAGATGTGTGGTGTCAGAATCATGGCCTCAAGCTCAATGTGGAAGAATGCATAGTAATTCCCTTTGGTGAAAACAAAGTACCCACAAACTACCACATAGGTGTTACCCCCTAAAACTGACAAGGTAATAAGGGATCTGGGGACACAAGTAGATAGTCATCTTTCCTTTGACAGCCATGTTGCCAAAGTGATTAGGAAATCCTATGTGGCCCATCTAATCAACAAAGGGTTTGTATCAAGATCAAAAGAGGTAGTGGTGGCCCTCTACTCTTAAGTCATCAGACCCATCATTGAGTACAATGCACCATTTTGGATGTACTCGACTAAACATATCCAGCAGCTGTAGAGACCACAGAGGGTAAAGTACCTCACCAAGAGGATTACTGGCCTCAAACAGTTGTGTTATGCAACACCACTGATAAAACTACATCTGTTCTCTGTTGCGTACCACCTACTCAGAGGCACACTCTGCCTAACATACAGAGCCATGTCCAACACATAACTGTTGAACATGCTCCATCTATGGATAGCAAAATTGAGTCACACTACACACTCCAGGGATATGAACCTCATCACAACAATGAATACAACATGCTGGTGGGATAGAGTACCATCCCAGACACTTGCCTTACTTTGGAACAGAGTCCCAATGTACATCAGACAGAGCCCTTCGCTGACACTCTTCAATAGGAACCTTGATGAGTGGATGAGAAACAGACAATTCACGCCAGGCATCACATCAGCAGCCCCATTAGAAAGGGGCTTAGGGTACTAACTATTAGAACTAGGGCTTAGGAGACTACCCAATGGGGTGGTGAAAGCTGCACAACCTGCCTAGGCTAATATATGCCTTTGTGAAGATAGTCTACTACATACCTATGAACCTATGTGACAGGTACATGTCTACAGATAGTAGATGTGCACTTCATTGTACAGTCATGTTGTACAGCAGGCACATGGACCACAAACACTGTAATGCTTACAGATACTGGTGGCTGTTATGTACAGTTGGTGAGATGTGCACCTCATGTCTTTTGTGCCATTGGGATGTGTGTTGAGTGGGACAGTCCTGGATGGCTCACTGTTATGGTCACCCTCTTACACACATCTCTGCCCATCCATCTTTGGATTATTACACTGTGTTTCCACTATATATATATATATATATGGGTCTGTCTATGAATGACCCGATTCACCGACAGAGTGAAATAAACGCCAGAAAAACCGAACACACACAAACCCGACAACACGACAACACAAACCATAACACCGACACACTACCACGTAAACAACACAGTACACACTACAACTAACACAACCCAAACCCCCACCCACTAACTACACCACACATCCACCTAACCTCACCCCTAACCCTACTACCCTAACCCTACACACTACACACACCTACCCCACCCCTAACTACACACACTACACCTGCACCTCCTCACCCTACCACCACTACACCCCCCCTACCTGCACCTACACCCCCCCGAACCGACACTCACACCTATCCACACTCACAATCACACACCAACCACCCCCCCCTGATTATTGCACCTTGCACCCTTACTCCCCCTAAATCCTCACTCCTCACTCACTATACGCTTACTACACATTCCCTCATTCCCCTTGTCGTCCGTCCGTCTGTCGGGTGTCGGTCACAACTCGTTGTCGGTAGTTATTTCGGTCCGGTTATTCCTGTCGAATAATCGTCATTTCGGTCATTAGAAGGAGACCTATATATATATATATATATATATATATATATATATATATATATATATATATTTATGTACATAGGTAGGTAATAGGCTATCTGCCTGAAGGCATATATTAGTATGGCCAGAGTGTGCAGCTACCACCACACATGGGGTTAGTTCCCTAGGCCTCTGTGTAGTAGAGCTGATGAAGTGATCCATGGTGTGACAGTTCAGTTTCACATACACTCATCAAGGCTCCTCTGGAAGAGTGTCAGTGAGTGACTCAGCTTAATGTAGGTTGGGAGCCTGTTCCAAAGCAAGGGAAGTCTGTGAGTTAGTAATGTATCCCTCCAACATGTTCTATTTATTGTTGTGATGATGATATCCCTAGAGCATGTGGCACAGTGAGCTTGGGGTTACTTCAGATAGCGCATGTACATCAGTTCTGCATTGGACGTGGACCTGTCTGTTGGGCAGAGATCGCCTGAGTAGACAGTATGCAACACAGTACAGATTGAGTTAACTTCAGTCTTGTTGCATGGGGCAACAGTTTGAGGCCAGTAATCCTCTTATTGAGGTACCTCAGTGGTCTTTCCAGCTGCTGAAGGTGCCTAGTCAGATTCATCGCAAGTGTGCCGTGATACTCTCTGATGTGTCTGATTACTGATGAGTAGAAGGAACCTCCTGTGACCTACATACAAAGACCTTGGCAATTTCTGGGAACATATAGCATGATTTACTAACCACTTTGTGAATGTGTTTCTGGAAGTAGAGATGACTATCCACATGTGCCCATAGATCCCTTATTATTACCTCCATATTTAAGGTGTTGGCATCTATGTGGTATTTGTATGACTGTAGCTCGAGTACATAATTTTGACACCACATCTGTCTGACTGAGACCCTTTTTAAGGATGTCTCTGTTGTCCCAAACATCGATAATGACAACTTTTTTGCAGTCATCCACAAACTTTGCTAACCATAGCCCTCGTGTGTTTGACTGTATTTCTGAAAAGTATACACCAGACAGGAGGGGTCCCAGGACTGAGCCAAGGGGGACAGCGGTTGTTACCAGCTTATAGTCCAACAGGCAGACCACAATTCTTACCTTGTGGGATCTATCTGTGCCCCAGTTGGCAATTCATCAGATGACATATGTGTTTATGCACAGGTTGTTGATTTTGTGGATACGACATGTGTGTGGGATTTTGGAAAAGGGCTTTTCAACGTCTATGTAGGCCATGTGTAGCTCATTTCATTGATGTATGTCCTGGGTGACTGCCTTGAAAACTGTCTAGCAGGTTTAGGAACCATGATCTGCCCCTGACCAAACCAAAATGGGTAGGGTTGGGTGTTTGTAGGCTCCCAATAGCTCTGTTTATGAGTTCCATAATGATGGACTCCATGGCCTTGCAGATCAGGCTTATTAGGCTTTTAAGACAATAGTTCCCATGGTCTGTTGTGCACCAACACTTGTGGAGTGTGCCAAACATTGCTGTAACATATTCAACAGTTTCATATCCTGTACAGAGGGTGGGTCTCAAAAGACTGTTCAGGTGCAGGGTCTGTTTGTTTTGGAGTTCACATATGACACACCCAGGGAAACCATGTCATCCCACAGACGCCATGTTTTTAGGTTTGGATAGAGCTGTTTAACCATTGTATATGTGAATTCTGGGTTTTCATAATCTCCAGGTATGGTAATGTGCCCTTTTCTCAGTGAGAGGGGGGGTAAATATTTATGAGCCTGTCTGACAAGATGTTGGCAATGTCAGTCATGTACATGTATTCATTTACACTTTACACTGACTCAGAACCTATATGAGTTTACATTGATATTTATGACATAGCGAAAGAAAGCTTCATGGTTCTCTATGGACTCTTTGGCAATATTTTTGCCAGAACATGGCTTGGATAATGTTAGGCGTGCTCATTGTTTCTTGATGATACTGTTCAGAGATTTATTGATCTTCTTTGGATTTTCACTTTCTTTGAACAACTTAAGTACTTGTAGTACATATTTGATTATGACAGGGGTCCAATATATTATATGGATCTGTTTTCATATGACTGTGTGCGCAAGGCAGGATTGGTGAATAGTGACAAGTGTCTGGAGTAAGAACTGCAACTGGAAGATATGTGTGGCCCACTGCTGTACTCAGACATGGCCTAAGTGTGTGAGCATGCCCAGTATGACCTTTCAGTATATTGCTGACTGAAATTTGCTAAATTTGTTTAAGTGTGTGAGCATGCCCACTATGAGAATATATACTATATGTGTGTGAAAAATCAAGTTGTTTTTTACTTCAGGGCTCACCTTTGTGTTGTACACCGACAGGAAGCACGCTGTGCCTGCAGGGCTTCCATGAGCCAATTTCTATAGACTTATCAACATTTCTACATACAGGGGGGACAGTTATTATTTGTACATTTTTACCCGGGGGGGGCACACCTGATTGTTACTGTGGGTGTACACAGGATGAGGGGTACACCTAACACTTATACACATTTGCTAGGCCTGCACTGCTATGTCAGGTACTCCATTTCAGTCTGTACTGTTGCCTATTGTACTGGCTTGAGGCATACCACTGTACTACAGACCTTAGCTTCCAATTACACACATATTAGTTTGTGACTTCATAGCCTACCCAACGCACATCACACTGCCTGGCCTGCTGTTATCTGTCTGCATAGGCTTGGGGGGAGGTTACTCATATGCCTCTTCAGAAGGCATGATACAGCATTTGTTTGTGTTTGTGTTGGTCTACAAATGTCCTGCTGGCTGTGACTGTTAGGTATGCGACCCCCCCCCAACTGGTATGTGTGAGTGACTTAAGTTGTGTCTGTGCCAGTGAAATGCTGTCATGGCTTAGTGGTTCAGTACTGTGATTATAGTGCACAGTATCCTGAGTTCAAGCCCTGTCACTGCTTTTTTATTTTCCTGCTGGGCAGACCTGACTGGTTAAGGAACAGTAAAGCAGGTGTGAGCGTGTTTACCCAACTTTGCTTGACTTTGCCCAACATTGCCCAACTTTGCCCGACGTTGCGCTGGTTAACACGGTGCACAGCTATGCACAATTGTATTTAAATATACTCAATACTGGTAAAATGTGCTTAGCAGTGTTTTATATTGCTTAGAATAGGGCACTCATGCCTCAGGTGGTGCTGCAGGGCTGCCTAGGTCGGATGCACATAGTACACTCCCTATACATATTTGAAAACAGGTAGTGTCAAGTTAGGCATCCCTTTTACTGTATGTGCGAGTCAGAAAGAGGTGTCATTTCCAGGGTTCCTACTGACTCAGTGTATGCACCATGCATTGCCTCTTTGCCAAGGTCAGGGCATACTGGGAACACCTCCTTCTGCCTACTGGGGCAGGCTCAGGTTGTTCCTCCTCTGAGTCACACTGTGCTTGTGCAGGCCTTGACAATGGTGGGGGGCTGTTTTGCCCTGCCCCATGCTGTTCCTGCTGTAGCTGTTTCCACAGGATCATATTGTGTAGCATGGCACATACCATAACAATTTGAGTACATGTAGTTGGTGAGTACTGCAAGGCTCCACCAGATGTGTCCAGGCACTGGAACCGTGACTTGAGAATCCCAAACACACGCTCAATTATGTTTCTTGTTTGTACGTGTGCCTCATTATGGAGTTCTTGTTCAGGTGTGTGTGAATTTCTGATGGGTGTCATCAGCCATGGCTCCAGTACGTATCTAGCATCCCCCACTAGGTGACCATCAGGGATGTCCCCATCATATCACAAGTTGGTCTCTGGAAGGTGCCTGTAACTAGTATTCTTATTCCAACACATACCTTGGTATCCACTGGGATGGGTTCCCCTCTGTTGGTTCTGTGTGGGAGGCGTGGCCAGCACAGCTCAACAACTTGCTGCAGGAGGTCTCTGTCCACCCTATAGCGCTCCACTAGGTCCAGCTCATGTAGCCCCTGGTACGTTACCCTGGGTCTGTACACTCTTCTCCGTCTCCTCATTGTGGGTTGCTCAGCAGCATTCACAACATCACTAGCCTCAGCATCTTGCACATGTTGGTTTATGATAGCAAGAGCAGCCCCTAACATTTTGTCTGACTTAAGCTTTTTAAGCTTTCCCTCTTTGTATACTGCAGTGTAGCAGATTTCTTGGGAAAAAACAGGGAGGAATGCTGTTTGCAGAATTTAAAGTGCTGGGCTGGGCTGGGATAGACTGCTGCCTGTGTAATTGCCTGATTCTGATATATTTCACCTGGCAGCTCTGCTAGTTCTCCTTGGTTAACTTCCTACTACTTCTTTTCCTTCCTTTTCCCTTTCTGTTTCCGCCTGGGGCAGCGTCGCGCAAACACGCGCACATGCGCACACGCGTTGTGTGCACGTTTGCAAGAAATATCCGATATTTTAACAGTGTGCACCTTTGGTTTCAGGTTTTCAAATAGGACAACTGTAGGCATGCCTCTTGCAATCCTGAGCAACTCAGGGCAAACACAAGCCACTATGCTCCAATTAGCTTACAGCCTTTCTGACATATCACCTCATGATGTCACCTATATTCTACTCTACTACTCACCTACTCCTACACTTACACTCTTGGGACATGACTCACATGCTGGGGAAAATTGGGATTCACTATCCTTATCCTCATTTGCATAGGATTGCCTACAAATGCATGTTTACATCTCTCACACTGCGCTTCCTCCCCTTAGCAACCACTACTCAGTGGCCATGTTGTCTTCAGCCTGCCTTTCACCTGCATGGCAGGATAAGCTTTTAGTGAAAATGCCTATTTTTGGCTATTTTTAAATTATTTTCTTGTTTTGTAAAGTGCCGCACGTTTGTGCGGTGCAGTGCTGTGCTTAAACATCGGAGATCGGGGAAAAAAAAGTTAGATTTTAATAATTTTAAACATTTATAAATGCCAATGGCCTTATATTTGGCCACTGGCATGCTTCCTCAACTGTATGCATCCTTGATATGGAGCTGTCATACCTCCATTTGGCTATTTGCAGAACAGAACTCCATTACCACATTCCTGCAGATGACACTAATCTTCCACGGACAGGTTAGTGTTTCCTGGATTGCAAATTTACCTCATTTGCATAGCTTTCAGCAGAAAATGAGGTAATTTGCATACCATGATGCTGTCCATGCAAAAGTAGCTTTAGCAGCTCTCGTGCATGCCCCTGCCGGCTGTATCTGAATCGCACGGCAGACATATTGCCGCCGTGAGCTCCTACACTCTTCTTGCACTCCGTGCAAGCTTTCGTAAATCCGGCCCATTGTCTTTTTTACAAGATTGGATTGTAAAGGATTTCAGTATTTAGTTAAGAATTATTACTCTGGCAGTTAGCACAGAGGACTAATGCTCTGACTTGTTAAAAGCTCCTTTCTGTAGAAATAGTGCAGAGTTTGAATCTTTCCACCTTCGTTTATTTACTGAATGACATTGACAAAGCCACCTAACCAGGCAGTGCTTTGAAGAAATTGGGCATTTGGGCTAGGCTCCTTAATGGTGTCTAGGATTGCATGATTAGTAACTATAAACTTCTTGTCATTAATTGCCAACTCTTCCCTGTTGCATAGCTTATCTATTTCTACTTCAGGAAATGTTATGGAAATATCACCAGCACACCAATCTTTTTAATATACCATAGGCAATTTATTCTTCAAGGCTTGCGGGTACTGTATTTGCAGATGAATTATTGAAATGCAAAGTTGTTAGCCAGCAACCTCTGCATTAATATTAGTTTTCTTTAATGTGAAATGATTCATATGACTTTTACTTCTGCAGAGATTGTACATATTGACTTAGCATATGTTATCAGGTGGTTAATATTTCTTAAGTGCTCATAAATATACTTCTATTTAAACTGTGCTATACATGGCTGGATCTTATGGTATGATAACAGTGATCTTTATGCATGTTCATGTAGTTTATCCAAAGCTACAAATAAAGTACATGTAGTTTATTCCTTTATAACAATAGGGGCTGTATACAGTCAATAAGGTGACTATAACTGATGGTTTGGGGATCTTTGTGGATTCAAGTGCCTTGTGTTCTTATCTGGTTATTTTAAACAGTCTTTAATCTGTTTTTTTCAGGATTAGTGTGTGGTGTGTGTGAGTATTAATTTGAAATACTTTGGTTACTATGTGTCTTGCATGAAATAAATTTGGAAAATTTGACTTTGGTCATTATTATTGCTATTTATTTATTTATTGACACAGCCATCTGAGAAGGATGTAATCAGCAATTTAGCTATAATAACTAGGTTTGGGGGATGTTTGTGGATATAAATGTACATATAATCTGCCACTGGCCAGATGCATTTTCAATTAATGTGAGTTTCAGTGCATTTTCAAGAACTTGAGTTTCAAGTGAAAAGAAGTTTATTTTTGCCCATGCTAAGTCTGTTTTAATTTGAGACTGTTCTGTTTTGTTTAACAAATTGCCATCAGTGTCTGTGCTACAAAATTTGAAACAGAAGTTTCAAATCAAATCTCTTTAACCATTGCAAAAGTAAAGATGAAAGCAGTATATACACTGACAGGTTTGAACTTTATTTATAGTATCTGAGGAAAGAAAACCATGTGGGCAGCCACAGTGGTGCAGTGGTTAGCATTGCCACCTCACAGCAAGAGGTTTTCTGGTTCGATCCTCGGTTGGGGTGACTTCTGTGCAATGTCTGCATGTCCTCCCTGTGGTTGTGTGGGTTTCCTCCCACATCCCAAAGACATGCTGCAGGTGGATTGGACACTCTAAATTGGCCCTAGGTGTGAGTGTGTGCATGTGTGTGCCTTCTGTGGAAGGTTGGGCACTGGGCTGGCAACTCAACACCATAAAACTCCACTGCCAATCATGAGCAGACAAGGTGGTCCACTGTAGTGACTCCTAACTGGGAAAAGCCAGAAGAGGAAAGACAACCATGTAATGGGACAATTGAATGGCTATGTCATAGTGTGTGTGTGATAATAACCACACATACAGTAATAACATCCATGAACCAGTGCTGAACTATTGGAGTTCTGTATTTTATCTGATTTATACCAGCTTATTGGGATTCTACTACCAAGTCATTGGAAAAAAAGAGTTACTGAGTAACTAGGTAAATAAATAAATAAACAACTAAATACATTTATTCATCTACTGTGATTGATGAATGTGTGAATTATCTTCACTAATGTATGTACTGTATCTTTTTTCTGTTGTATTTCTCTTTGCTTTGCAGGAATAGTTTTCCCGTGGAACTCCCTGATCAATGAAATTGTAAAAATAAAATAAACAAAAGCATTCAAGAAGTGTCAGTGGTGAGGACTGAGCACAGCATGATGACATGACTGGAAGGCAGACACACCATCCACAGTATACTAAGGGATGTACTACATATGGGAAAGGAAGTCTGCTTAGAATGAAGTTTCCATGGGCAGTACTCTTGTTTCTAAATGTTAATGGTTTCAGGTTGCAAGATTACAGCAGGTGGAAGGGTTTGCTGTAATTAGAATGACATAATGCAACTTGAGTAGAATATGATAGCTCAGTGAAGCTGGAAAAAGATTACGGAGTGTAACAGAGATCTACACACACACACACCACGTGCATACAAAGTTCTGAGAGTTGAAATCTTTTTTTTTTCATAAGTGTTACTCTGTACAGCTTGGTCAAACTTTGCCATGCTTTCCAGTTCATAAATGGAATACTGTACCTCTTTTTAAATGGAAACAGTGATCTGTCAAGACATATGTCAAGAATATCTCTTTCTTTCTTTCTCTCTCTCTCTCTCTCTATATATATATATATATATATATATATATATTTGTGTGTCTCCTTCTCTCTGTTGCACACACACACACACACACACACACACACACACACACACACACACACACACACACACACACACGCACACATGCACACACACACACACACACACACACACACACACACACACACACACACACACACACACACTGGTCAAAATTCCTGTAATTAGAATAAGGTTCAGTTTCATGACAGGCAAAAAAGCAGGTTGTGCAGTAAGTACATTTTCTGTATGGGTCAATAGAGCCAAATCTGCTTAGCACCTCCTTACACAGCACTTATGCCTTTACAGCCTGGAGAGACATCTTCAGACAGATCTTGGTAACAGCTCAGATCTGCTATTCCTTCCAGAGCTGGGATATTTCTGTAAATGCTTCCTTACCTAAGCTTTGTAATGCTGCAGATAAGCTTTGTGTCTTGTTTGTGTCGTGATAAGCACAGTGAAAGACTGTTCGTAAGAGATGGAGTTAACACTGGGTGTGGACTAAAGGTTTTAAAATAATGTAGTTTGTAACACATACACAGTCAAATGAAGCAGATGTAACAAGGTTTTGCTAAGATCTCATTGCACCCATCAGTTTTCTAGTAATTTCCTGTCTGATGTACAGAGTAAGAATTGCATTTGCAGTATCCATACATCCTGAAATACAGAGTGATATAACACAACATTTACAGCTGAAATTAGTATTAAGTTCTAGCTAGTTGTGACTGGCATGCCATTCTTATTTGTGAAATGCAGATTTCATTCATGACATAATGATCTTACTGCCCAACCTTCCCAATATGACTAATCCCTCTGATCATCTGCCTTGTACAAAGAAAGGGCCAGTTCTACAGTGATATCATCTTCCTAACCATATCTTAATAGAGCACATTGCTTAGATCATATTTATGAAAGATTCTGAGTTCTAAAAAGAAAACAATTTGACCATCTCATTGGAATGCTGGTAGGGTTTTCTATTTACAAATACTTTTGTAAATAGAAAACCCTACCAGCATTCCAATGAGATGGTCAAATACAGAGGCTGGCTCAATCATTTTGTCTATCCTTCACCTCACAGCTCCTACACAATTGCAGCTAACAAAAGGAATTGTATTTACATGATAACTGCAACTTATACCTGGCTCTTTCTCTAACTTCTTAACCTAAATTCCCTAACCTGCTGGAGAGACAGTTTTGTCTCCCAGAGGCTGCCCCGTCTCTGGAATAGACTCCCCATACACGTCAAGCAAAGTACATCTCTGACCCTCTTCAAGTGCAACCTTGATGAGTGGATGGGCAACCACAAATTTGTCCCAGGGGCTCCACCTGTGTTCCTCAGTGACAGGGGTGACAGGTGCTGATTGTCATTTCTTTTCTGGGGATACACTCTTGGCTAGACTTTTAAGGGCCCCAGAGCCATTAGCCTAGTAATCTCCTATGATCCTATGAGCCTATGTAACAGAGCTATCTTATTGTCAGACCAGTTATAAAATAAAACCCATTATGAAGCAATCAGTTTTTATATGCTGATACATTCAAACTGTTTTGCAGCAAAATATTCCTTTGAAAAGAAACAACAAACATTAGACATTTAAGCATGCCTCTGTGAAGAGGAACAAAGCATGTGGGGGAGCTATCCAAGATCAAATAGTAAATGTAAACTCTTAAATTACAATACTAACCACAGACCACTCAGTAATATTATTTTGTTGAAGAAATTCATCTGACTTTGAGTTTAGTGGATGTTTTCTCTCATAAGTCCCCACCAAGTAGCATTATAGATCAAAGGAGTTAGTCTTATATGTTTATTTATTTATTGAGTGTAAAATATTTTCTAAGAGATGTTATATATGTAAATAATGTAATTTTCAACAATAAATATCTTTCTAGAACTACCGCACATTCATCTATCCCTCCTTCAATTATTAAATGAAATGCATATGTTTTTTAATTGTGACCTGTTCCTTATTTCTTACTCATTGCATATTATTTCTGCTCTGCACTCTGAGTCGTGTCTGAATTGAGTTCATAGCACCTTCAGCTTCTTGCTGTACAACCATCAGGAGCACATAGTGAAGTGTGATTTCTGTGTTTTAACATAGTGAAGTGTGATTTCTGTGTTTTCACATAGTGAAGTGAGATTTCTGTGTTTTCTTGCTGGTAGGCTCCTTTGTAGAAGTGAAGGATGAACAGAGTTGTCAGTCCACTGCATGCCTCCCAAATGCTGCTGAGACAGGCATCCATGGGGAGACAAAGCAATGTAAAAAAGAAAAACCCTTCAAACACCCTGATGTCTATCTAAATGATGTCCCTTCCCAGTCAACTCTCACCCTAGTGATGGGGAATAAATGGACTGATTGGATGGGAGGGAGCTAATGATAGACATGGAGCAAAGATTTAAAAAACAAAACAAAAAAATACTTTATTTATTTTGTAGCATTTCTGTGTATTTTTAATATAAGTAGTCCCTGTAAACTGTATTCCAGTTTGAATTAAGGTTTATTTGCAGGAGTAAACAAAACTAGTGTTCATTTGGAAAAATGGGGAACGAGAAGAGTACAGTCACCAAAACTGTTTCAGCAAGCTGATATAACATGCAAGTCCACACACACACACACACACACACACACACACACACACACACACACACACACACACACACACACACACACACACACACACACACACACACACACACACACACACACACACACACACACACACACACACACAATTTAAATCCCAGTGGATTTTATTCAATAAACATGTTTAATATTTCTACTGGGAGGGCTTTTCCAATATATGGTTAATAAAACCAACAGCACTGCAGCATTGACACAGGTCCTACTTACCTTCTACAGAGCCACAATTGAGAGTGTACTGACAAACAACATCATTGTCTGGTATGGAAATTGTTCTCAAGCCAATCGGAAGGCACTGGATAAGATCATTAAACAAGCCACAAAAATCATTGGCTCCAACCTTCAGTCCCTACAGGACATATATTCAAACAGATGCTATGGCAGAGTCCGAAAAGTACTGAGGGGTATACATCATCCGGCCTATGGACTGTTCAAACTCCTGCCAACAAGGAAGTGCCACAGAAGCATTAGATGCAGGACATCCAGATTCCATAACAGCTTCTTCCCACGTGCTATCAGACTGCTGAACAACAAACCCATAGCCTAACCTGCTAAATGGGTCAACAAACATTATTTATGTGCAATATGGCATTGTTATCTACATATCTCACTTTACACGTTATACTTTATTGTGTTTATTTTTAGTATCTTATTTTTGATTTCTATTTCAGTATTTTTAAATTATTATTAATCTTCCTTCTGTAAACTATAATTCTTATGGTACGAGCCCAAGTATCGAAATTTAGTGCAGTGACACGCACTTTTTCCTCTGTGTTGATCTGTATGACAATAAAGTTTACTTTAACTTTTTTTATCACATAGGCAGGATAATGTAATTTGTCTGTTTTTAACCCAAGCAGACATAACTAAATAAAGCATCTATTCCTTTTAGACTATAGGGATGCCTTCCAGACTTCAGTACTTCAAGACTACTCTGTAGACTGCATTCACAGCTCTCTTGAAACTCTTCTTTGCAATCAACTCTAAGCCCAGAGGTCTGGAAACTACTTCTTAGGGAGGAGTAGCCATGATGTAGCTCTAAAGGCTGCTACTTCCTATTCATAGCTATGGGTATAATGTGCCTGACTGCTTAAATTCACTTACACATGCCCTTCACCACTCAGCAGTCTGTTTCACTAACATAATAACAGTACACTTCCCTGGCTAGACATCACTATGTTGTATGATTCATCTAGCACAGAACCATTAGATCCAGCCCTGTCAGTAAGCCCAAAATAATCCAGTTACATTTATTGACTGGCCAGGACAATTGTGAATCTTGAAGTTAATGGGCAGGAGAGTCAAAGCCCATCTATACGGATCTGGGTTATAATCTTTCTGCTTGAAAAGCCATTGTAGATGGGTATGGTCAGTAGTAGTTAGTGTAAAATCCATATGCAAAGGATAGCACATAAAGCCTCTATAGACCAGTAACACTTCTCTACACTGCTTCATTTACTACTTATGTAAAAGATACAGTGCTTACCCCATCCATATCCTGAGGCAAGATTGTTCATATGCTTACCTCAGAGGCATCTGTGTGCACAAATAATTGCTTAGAAAAATCTTGTGCTCTTATTATAGCTTTAAGCAAGCACATCTTTCAGTTGTTAAAGGCTTATACTGCTTCATCTGTCCATTTTACTTCTATGGGAGGCTTCCCCTTGGTTAGGTTGATCAACAACAAACAATGGTAGCAAAATTAAGAATACATTTTCAATAGTTAGCCAGTTCTAAAAAAAATAGCCTATTACTTGGTGGTTGGCATTGTCCGGTTTTGTAGTTGCAGCTTTTTCAGACTGTGCTGTCTTTATCCATTGACCTATTATACAGTCCAAATAGCATGTTTCTATAATGCTTAATTGGCACATACCTACCTTAGCAGTTAGTCAACTCAACAAATCTAAGTTTAGGGTGTGGCTTTTCAGTCCTTAGGGAATATTATCCTATCATCCATGTAGGCAGCAGTTCATTTGGATTGCAGTCTAAGAAGTTTGCACATCATCCACAAAAAGTTGCAGGTGCCTTGTGGAGACCAAAAAGCAGGACTCTGTAGTGAAACATGGCAACTAGTGTGCAAAATGCCATGTTTCCCATAGAATTTAGGGCTAGTGGACTTTTTCAGTTGCCTTTGCATAGGTTCAAAGCAAATGCACACCTAATATCGCTCAGTTGTTCAGTCAGTTCATTCACTTTGGGTACCAGATATGAATTAAATTTGCATATGCTATATAATTTTCTGGAGTTACAAAATCTTATAGAACCATCAAGCCTAGGAACCAATACAGCATGTCTATACTGCTCATTTTGGGATTCTTCAATGACTTCAGAAAAAGCATTTTTTGTATCCATTCCTTAACTGTTTGGCACTGGGATTCGTGTAATCAGTATAGTTTCAAATGTATTCTCTTTGCAGGTATGATTTCTATTTTGTGCTGGAGTAGACAGGGTCTACCAGGCAAATCTGTGAATATGTATAAATGTTAAACCAAAAAGCAAATGGAAAACAAACTAATCCAATAAGCCTTCAGAGCAGAAAGAGTCCACACCAAGAGTAAACCACATCCTTTAATGCAACACTAGTAAACACAAAGCGCTTTTCATCTCAACAAATTGTGAGACTTCTTCATCTCCTGTGCTTTTACTATTTGTTCTTTTAATATATACATTATAGTTCTTAACATCTTGCAGATCTGAAAAAATGTTATATCACACTTTTAAAAGGTGTGTTTCTTCTCCCTAAGAATCTTTTCCTATATGAAGTAAGCCTTGGAGATGTTTGCCCTACAGAAGTTCAGATGATATATTCAGTTGAGGCTTGGGGGATTCATCTTATTACAAAGAGTTTATAACATCCTGATAACAACCCAGGATTCCTCTTGGAATAGCATAAAAAATAAACTGTCAGGCTTGCTAGAATCTGTGTTTGACCATATCCTCTAGACAGGCTTCAGACAAATGAATGGAGGACCACAACGGTTATCCCTGTACACGAAGGGGGGCCCTTCAAAGGACTAGCCTCATATGTAAGGCCATGGAAGGAATTATCATAGATATGATAAACAATATCAAAGCAAACCTACAAACACTGTTTTCTATCCAGTTTGGTTTTGTGAAAGGCAGGTTGTGCCTACTTAACCAGGAGGAATTCTACAAGAAGGTAACTAAAGCTATGGATGAGGGCAAAACAGTGCACACTACTTACCTCAACCTGGCTAAGGTGTTTGACACAATACCTCACTCTGGTATTGTAGATAAACTTACAAAAATAGGCATAAATCCATATGCCACCCAAAGGATAGCCAGTTGGTTCACTGATAGGAGACAAGAAGTTAAGATAGGGGCATCCACCACCACAAAGAGGATAATCACTAGTGGTATCCCATAGGCATCAGTGCTGGGTATTTCCTTTTTGGCATCTACTTCTCTGAAGTCAAGGCAAACATTAAAGGTTTCTGGCCTTTAAACACACTGATACCCTTCAAGAGGGCCTGACACAAACTAGTTCCAAAGCCATGGATTAAAAGTTAGTGTGAAAAATACATGATAGTACCCCTTGGAAAGTTGTCCATCACAGGAAAGTAGTACACTGATAATACAACAATAAAAGTACATCCAGTGTTGTGGGATTTGGGGGTGTATGTTGACAGTAACCTAATCTTTGACCACCATCTGTCTACTGCAGTGAAAAAATTAATTTACCTTGCACAAAAAGAATAAAGGGAATAAACAAGTCCTATGTAGACTGTCTCAAAGACCTATCTCCTCCACACAGTCTCCTATAGACTGCTTTGCAGTGATCTATGCCTAGCCTACAAGGCATCCTCTGATGAATGTCTTGCACACTGGCAAAAGAAATAGAATCAGAAATATCTGTTCTAAGGACCTGAACCTCATCTGTGACATAAACAGGATATGCTGGAAGGACAACTAGTGTATATGTTTCAAACATTACCCCTTCTTTTGAATAGTCTACTCATATATGTGAAACAAAACTCATCCCTAACCATATTTAAATGTAACTTGGACCAATGGGTAGGATATCACAAAGTGACCTCTGGTGCAACACTTATGTCCCTAATGGACAAGGGAAGCCTGCAAATGCTTGATATATACAAGCCTATATCTGTACCATAACCTTAAAATTCCTTGGGATATTTACATATGCTAGCAATATTTTGGTATATTTGGGGTAAGCATTGATCAGCTTAAAATGATTCTTGTGCCAACAGCCTAGTAGCCACCTGTGTACTGATGAACAATATGGAAACAGTTGATCTCACTTTCTCCTCTCTAATTCTGTAGTCTTTTATAACTTAGACTTTACAATTTTATTAAAGCACTCAGATAGCCTGTCTAAGTGTGGTATACAGATGTCCTTAGCAATTTCACTTAAAAATATGAATGTTCATACAACACTCTGGATATGAATAGAGTGTCTTGATGAGTAAACATTTCTTAGGGTACTGCTACACTATACGAAAGCAGTACCAGTTCTTAATGGGCTTTGCATTGACTCTTCATAGGGGTACTGCCTCAAGGAATTCTGTTGCATAATCCAAAGTTGTTAGGATATACTAATGTCCCTTACTCAGCTTTACGAGTGTATGCACATTATGAATTGCTATCCATTCAAATGGAGCAACCACAATCTGTTAAGGTATTATGGTTTTACTTAAACCCCCTGAACTGTGTGTTGTACTTTGATATACCGGGCAAGCTGCACAGGACATCTCTCTGTCCTTCATAACACCATGCCAGTAAACACTAGGTAAACATCATAGCTTTTATCTTATCCTTTCCTAAATGACTACCCAATAAGTAGCTGTATGCAGATTTCAGTTTAAGCTTTCTAAAGGGTCTTGGAACTAACTGCTGGTTATTATCTGTTCTCTGTTTTTGGCTACCCTGTACAACAGTTCATTTCTTAGTTAAACAAGGGGTATGAAGCAGACCTGTTTTGTTCCTTTGATTTCCCATCTATTGTCACTATATTCTCCCAGTCACTATTTAGCATAGAATCTTCCCACTAAGCCTTCTTAAAAAATGACGTGGCTTATCTGGAGGTTAGCAAAGTCAGCATTATTTTCACCAGTGTTCTGATGTAAACTGGCACTCATGGCCTGTTCTCCTCCTCCAAATGTCAGCCCCGTTTATCTAATCCAACTTTTAAAAAGGCATCTCATGAAAGTAATTCTCATCCACCAGGCATACTGGTAGTTTCAGTTTCTTTTCTTCAGTAGTTATTTTATTAGCTTTGCTCTTAGCGTCCTGTTTTTGCTTCTGTCAGTTTTCCTGCTTTGGTGCATCAAGCTGAAGCGTAAGACTCTGCACTCCTTCTTCTTTTCCTTTTTTCAGGAAGACAGGAACAGAGGGATAATACTAGGCAAGCGGTCAGGAGGAGCATACGATATCTAGACATAGTCACCTTTAGGTAGACACATGATAGTCCTGCTGTAAATTTGTATCTGTCCATCCAATCATCACGACTAATCTTAAAGGTATCCAAAGTAGCACTTTGTTAGACCTGCAGTCGTAACTTACTCCTTAGGCAAGAAATACATTGAGTAAGGGATCGATCTTTTCAGTCAGTCTTAGTTTATTTTTTGTTGTAGATTTAGGACCCTGGTGCAGGTGTGTGTAGAGGCACTAGTTGAAACAGAACTTCAAATAGGACTGGGTCTTTTATGACTCAAAATGTCTGACAGGAGTACCACAGAAGCAGACTGCAAGCTACTGTATAAGGAGAGTTTCTAGTTGATCAATATGCTTCTATTTATACGTGCCAAAGAAGCATTGTATTCAGTGATTGATCTGATAAGAGAAGAGTGCTGTGACAGGATGATTTCTTTGGATCTTGAATACAGTCATAGGAATTATAGGAAATACAAAACAACTGTGTCTTGTGACTATTTGCACCTTATTAGTACCCACCTTTACACTGTACCACCTTTTAAAAGAAAGACTAGACCATTCATGCCAGAGGGTGAATTTCTGAGCACTTATCCAATCATGCTCCTCCCATTTGAAGGAAGATAATGTATCATACTGTTTGATTTGCTGCAGGATTCTATTGATACATAGTGGATATTCCCTTGGAAATTAACTGGGCCAAGTAGAAAGATTTCCTTAGTATGGTGGATATATGATTATCAAATGAGAGAGGATCGCCTGCTTAAGTACCCTGGTCTCTTACGACTCTCTTTGTCTGATGAAGAGCACCATTATAACATATGAGGTGGAAACAGCTTTTGGCCAAATGCTACTATACTGCACTTTTTTTGCATTTAACTTGAGACTCTTTTGCAGTGTGTCAAGTATGTGCATATTCCAGCCCTTGCTGGAGCTGTTTAGTATCAGTGAATGAATAAATAAGACAAGACTGCAAGTGTACATTCATCAGCAGCAATCCTGGTCAACCACATTTCTGTGATATCTGACAGACTGCCTGAAAAATAAATGTCAAACAGAAGAGGGCATAACACTGATCCATGTTGTACTTCACTAGGTACAATTTTACATTCAGAGAGAATTACAGCACCTTTCACAACTTGGAAATCTGTTGGACAACCAAGTTGTAATCCAGCAAATAACACAAGGGTTTACATTAAGTTTGACTACTTTTTGTGACAACACCAGCATGTGGGATATTGTCAAAAGCTGTAGCCAAATCAAGTTAAGTAGTGTACACTGAGTGACCACTGTCTACCACTTCTGTAACCTTTTCAAAGATGCTAACTAGGATCTTGAGACAGGACCTACCCTTCACAAGACCATATCAATTGTGGACTAGATCAGTTAAGTTGACTGTGTCTGCAGAAGAGGGTATAAAGTCCCCTTTTCAGCAGATAACAAAGGACAAAAGCTCCAATAGAGACAAAAAAAAAATAAATAGAACTATGACAAACAGAGTTATTCATCATACTAAACATTTGTATAAGCATACTAACAATGCACAGACATGACAGAAAGTTTAAAAAAAAACTATGTACATTGAATGCAAGCAAGGAAACAATATTCAAATTACAACCCAAACAGTACATTTTGCTTAACAAGTATTACTGATTGTGGAAAATTTATCACAAATACATAGGGAAAATAGAAGACAGAAATTACACACACACACACACACACACACACACACACACACACACACACACACACACACACACACATATACACACACACACACACACACACACACACATATACACATGCACACACACACACACACACACACACACACACACACACACACACACACACACACACACACACACACACACACACACATGCACACACATACACATTCACTCACACACATACACGCACATACACACACACACACACACACACACACACGCACACACACACACACACACACATACATGCGCGCACATACACACACACACACACACACGCATTCACTCACACACATACACACACGCACATACACACACACACACACACACACATACATACATGCGCGTGCACACACACACACACACACACACACACACACACACACACACACACACACACACACACATACACGCGCACACATACACGCATGCACATACACACACACACATATACACACATACACACACACACACACACACACATATACACAAAACTGATCTTTCTATACATGATGCATGTGATTTTATAACATTTTCATTAGACCAAGAAATTAATGTATGGAAATAAATACTGTAAAAATAAAGTGGCTAGCTTGAGGCAAAATTTTAACCAGGAGAGAATTATGGACATGATACATTGCATATAAGGCTGGTGAGGATTGTGGTCTGCAGGGGGGGCACCTGTATACGCGGCACTGATAAGAATGCAACCAGGTCCCACAGAACTATTATTTTTAATCTTTGACAGGAATTTTAACACTTATTCTAATGTGATTTCAGAGGACAGTTGAGGCAAGAGTGGGAAAGGTATCACTAAATTTGCCTGCTAATATCTTGGGATTATTCTTGGGAATGGAATATGTAATATCATTATAGATGACTTCAGTGCATTGTTAGGTATTATCCCTTAATGTTTGATATAACTGAAGAAAGATTGGTAGTTTCCTTTGGTATCTGTAGATAACTTAAGCTCATATTTTGCTTTAAATATTCTAATAATGCTCTTAAATTCCTGACTGGCATGTTTCAGTGCAGTCTGAGATAAGGGGATGGGGATTTCTTATAACATTTCTTAATTTTTTCCTTTTTTTTATACTTTTGTTATTCAGTTTATCAATACAGCACTTCCACCAGAGGGTTTTTTTCTGAATTGTACATTATATCTGGGGCAGATGAATACTAACTTTTTATGTGGCTTTATAGGTGCTGGTAAAAGTTTGAGGTGAATGCAGTAGCTCTTTTGGTGTAAGATTTGCCCACCTCATTCTCAGGTTCTATACCCACCTGCCTTAAAGTATTTTCAACTATGGACTCCTATGTCAGTTTCTATACTGGCATCTTTCATTTCTTTAACTACTGGTATATTTTTGGTAAGGTTCACCTTCCCTGGCAGTCTCTTCACTGACTTATTTTATCTCTTTAACTACAACAATAATGGTGAGACTTGATGTATCTAACAAATGCACTCATAGACAAATCTTGGTTCCTTTTGTGTTTCTATTCCTACACCCATTCATTCCTGGGGATATACATTTGTGATAATATATATGGTAGAATTGTCCCCCGATACCTTCTATAGCACTTTGAGTTGAGGAAAGATTAATTATCTCACAGTGTGTTAAGCAATAGAGTTGCTGGATGTGCCACTTTGCTTAAGGGCTTTTGCATGTCTGCCTATGTTATAGAGTATTTCCTTTTATCTCCATGAATACAGACTACTTCACATTCTATTCACTGGTTGATTTATGCTTATAACCATATTGAGTTTTTAGTAATGTAACCATGATCCCTGAATCCAACAACCCCCTACATTATTCTCTTGCTACCAAAATATTACATCTAGCAAGTTCAGTAACAGCACAGTGACAAAAAAGCAGATTATACACATCCGGTAGTTAAATGTTCAGCATAAGAGCTATGCTTTCAGGCACGGCTTGTTGGCCAGCATAATCAATTTTTACATATATAACACTGCTATGACTGACCGTGTAGTAGTTGGCTAGATGCCCTTTCCTAGAATATGCAAACTAAGCTAGCAGATTGCAAAGAGGATTCAAGCTGTTAGCTGTTAATGAACTACTTTCTCTGATGCAGGGTTTGATTTCCTTTGGTTTTTATTTACCTACTGTGTTACCTTGAGCAAATCATTTAACTGGACAGTTGTTTTGGCAAGTTGGGAATTTTGACTAGGATTATTAATGGCCCCCAGATTACTTCCATAGTATGTACAAACATATAAACTGACTCAGAATGCATTTTGTTTTGTGGCCAAAGATGCAGTTAGGTAAATGTTTGTTACTAGTCCTTCATGTATGCAAGTCTGACTTTGGGTTTGTGTTTTCAGCTATCTACTGATGTTCCACTAAAACAGCTATATGTTCAGAATACATAGGTTCACTTTGAAATAGCTACTGTCTTATATTGCTGGACAGTGCCCTTTTAAATTTATTTCTGAGTAATATTTCTGGAATTTTACCTACATTATTTACTTGTGGATCTAAGTCACACTTTCAAAATATGCACTGAGTCCTTAGGCAGTCTGTTCATATTGATTGCCCGGGTTCCTATTAGATGACTGAAGACACATTCTTTCGAATGCGTCTTGGTAGAACTTGAAAAGATGAAAAGGCAAAAGGATGAAGCGGCATATAAGCAAATTCTTTCCCTGGGAAAGAAATCGCTTGGCCGCGTCCATTACTTTGCCATTTTCATCAATGTAGTGCGATCTCAGAGTTGGTATATTTAAGTGGGGGGCACAACTTTATGTTATGTTTTATGTGGTTTTATTTTTGTTTTGTTTTTTTGGAACAGCGATTGTTTTCCCTTGGAAAAAAATTGCTGTTCTAAGCATTCGATTTTATAAGCTTTTGCTTACATGGGGTTGATAAATCATCGTTCACTTATCTAAGCATTCGATGATTTAATATAGACCCGATTGCCCAGTTGGAAAATTTAAGAAACTGTTTCTAAGGTGAGGCTTTGGCCCTAGTCAATATTTCTTTTTTAGCTTCTGGTAGTTGCATGTTCATGTATGCTTTCAGACAAGACAATTTTCTGGTCCATTGTGTTTGGAACAAGTTTACCCTAGCCAGACATCTCTTGAATGTCATGAGACAGTCTTCTACATCATCTTCTTTTCTGAATTTCTTCAGTGGGCCATTGGCTTTTGGGATTCCCAGTGAGTTAGGAAGCTAGTTACCAATTGTGGTTCTCTATTGTTTCAGGCTAAGAAGGTGTTGGTCAGTGACTTAAAGTCTTCTCCTTAAGTGCTGCAGTAAGCTTGCTAAAGTCTCATTAGCATTCATTAAGGCTTTTGTGATTTTTTTTTTACCATTTTGCACAAAATTCAGCGGCTACAGTACACACACAATTTTGATTTACCAGGAACAAATCAGCAGCAACAAAAAAGGCTATATCTCCTTCAAGACAACCCAGTTCCCTACCACAAGTTTTTTTTTTTCTCAGAACAAATTTCCATATGAACACAATAATTTAACAGTTCCTCAAAGTAACTCTTTTTTAAAGTTTCAAGGATCATTTTGGATCTAATAAATCTGCATATCGGCACAAGGGTTTAATAGCTCCCCAGTTATCATTACAGCACTCACAAAGCTTCTCATGCAATTCAACATGTTACTTTAAGAGGTAGAGGTTTACTTCTTTGTAGCAGTCAGAGAATAATTGACATTCAGAAAAGCTTACATCTGTTAGTATTACATAGAGAAAAATGCAGGCACATTGATTAGAAAAGTCACAGTTATTAAAGAAAAATAATGTATTCTGTCCCCTGCAGTCCAATTGTGTAGTACTTTCTCTATTTTCAATAGCTGAACCAAACTCTAGAAACCTGTTTTATAGGCTAATGTGTATTTCAAGATCTCTGATTCTTATGTCAACTCTCATCAAGCCAGTACCCCCCCCCCCCAAAATCAGGCCATACCTCTTTTCTCCAGGAGGGTAATAACTATCAACTTTTGAGTAAATTTGTGGATTCCCATCCAGTTATCTGGCTTATCTTTAAGGGAAGATAGTGATTCACACTGCTTAATATGCAGTATTAACATATGTGTTGACTTTTAAAACATTTAGCTGTTGTATCATGCCAGCATGGGAAATGGTATTGAAGGCCATAACTAGGTCAGTATTTACTCCATACACTTTATGGCTGCCATTTACAGCTTACAAAATCCTTCTAAAAAAGTTTACCAGACTTAATAGACAGGATCCACACTTCACAAAGCCAAACAGCTGGGTGTCAAATCTACAAAAAATTCTTGATATCACAGTTTATGGAGTCAGTTATAATATAGTCCATGGCTTTGCAAATGAAGGGTGCAAATCTGATAAGATTGTAATTACCTGTGTCACTTGCAAGACCTCACTTATGGAGGGGCATCACCACTGCTGTGAGCCACTCATCAGGGACAAAACAAATACTGCCAAGTTCCACAGAGGAAGTATTTTTGATCTTGCTTATTACTTTCCGTACATGATCTTTCAGGATAATTGGGAGAGTAAAGGATTCAGATATTTCTAGGCTTTGAATAGAAGTCTCAGGGGTTAAGTTGGCACTATATTTGTTAGCAAAGATTGTGGAAATGTCATTTGGGTCAGAATAGGAAGAGGTAATATGCTCCTAGCAATGTAGGGCATTTATTTATTTATTTTTAAATAACAATTTACAAATATCTTTGGTTTCAGTGGCCATCCTATGTTCATGGGCTCCTTTGGTGGATCTGATATTGTTCTTCAGTCTTCTTGCAATGCTTTGATATTATTCTTGACCAGATAGGTTTTGGACGACTAATTAATTTAAGGTGTTTGTTTCTTTTGCTGTATAGTTTATGTTTTGTTTAGTTTAGCTTTGGTTTTAAATTAATGTTTATTTATAGAGGTTAATCAAACCAGTGCTTTTCTGGCAAAAATGCAGACACAAAATTGCTTCCATTAAGCTTATACAAAGTACAAGTCTTCACATAGGCTCTTTGTAAAACTCTTTTTTTTTTTTTTTTACTAAACACAACTTCAGTATATCTAATACAAGCCTTCTTCCAATATTTGGTTAATAAATGCAGCAGTACTAAAAACAGGTGCCATTTTTTTCTTGATCACATAAACAGAATAACTCCATTCATCTCTGTTTATCACAATTAAAGGTAACTCCCAAGCAGCCCCTATTCATTTCAGGACATAAGGATACATCCTAGATTTCAGTAATTTAAGTTTATTCTTCACACTGAAATCACAGCTCTCTCTTAATTCCTCTCCATTCCATCCCTAAGCATAGTGGTTAAGAATCAAAGTCCTTAGGCAGCAGTGGCCTTGATAAAGCTGTAAGTGCAACTGATGCCTATTAATTACTATGTGGATATGCCTGCCTATTTCATACTCTGAATAACCTTCTACTCTCAGCAGTGTTTTCACGGCTTAAAAGCATTATGCACTCCTGTCTCAGCACATGGGTCAGCAGATATTGTGTCTCAATTTATGTAAAAGTAAGTGAACTGGACCATTTGGGACTAATTTGAGTCATAAATTGAAAACAGAAACAGAAATAATGGCAGAATAGCAGCACCAGTACATCAAATGTATTAACAGTGTTGAGATGAAACAAAATACTACTGCTACAGGATCTATGTATAGCAACACATAGCCTGAACCATCTGCACCAAACTGCCAAAAAGGCAGCTATGCATGCCCATTTGTCTCTTACCCCAGTATATATAATCCCAAAGAATAAGTCATAGTTTAAAAATGAGGTAACAGCACAAGTACTGATGCATTTGACTTGCTTGACAGCCATATCTGGCTGTAGAATGCAGATAATGTAGTTAACTAACTATGTTAGTGAGATTGGCAGGGAATTTTAGGACACTGGTGCCCTGACAGAAAAGGTATTAAGTATACACAATAAAATATGGAACTGCTAGGGTAATGATACAGATTATGAGAAAATTATTGTTAGTACCCATACTGACTTTTTACAAAACTAATTATTTTCCTTTTAAGAAGTTTCTTAAACATGAGATATGTGTCTAAATTCCCCCATTATTACAAATTTAGCTATACATTGAGCCAAGATACTAGTTTCCTGCAGTCAGCCTACTTCAAACTTATTGACAAACACACAGCTTTCACTAGCACACCATATATATCTTAACATTGTAGCAGAGTTAGTAGGTCTTGCCAAAATGGTGTCTAGATGATGTCTGCTGCAATAAAAATGTGGTATAGTTGGCATAGTTGTATTATTGTATTAATCAATAAGCTTGCCTAATTAATGACATCTATTTTGTGATGTATAAAAGAAGGAGTTTTGACATTAGGGATTCTGACAGGACCAGCCTTAGCTGAAATGGCACACTAGGAAAAGTAGTGGTCTGGCGCCCCTTAAGCCCCACCCACACCATACTCGTGAAACACCCCTATTTGAGCAACACCCACAGGTAGTCACTTCCCAAGAAAGCCACTCCAGTCATTTCCTTCAATAATCTAAATGCATAGGAAGAAAAGATACCTTGTAATGTAGTTAAACTGCAAGTGAAGGTAATAAACCTGCCTTATCTGTTGCTCCTTCACACATGTTTTACTATGAAAGTCATGTCCTCAGAAAATAGAAGCCCATGTGCCATGTTTCAAAGGGTTGCTTAAGTTAATCTAAACAGATTAATATACTTTGGGGTAGGCGAGTGAGCTTTATAGCTCAATGAAACAGAATAGCAGCCTCTGTCCTCTCTGTGTAGCTTAAGCCTTGGGGACACAATACTATGCAAAGGGAAGGGGCACTTTTTTAGGGAGGCACAAAATATGCATTTACATAAACAGTATTTCAGTACTGGAGGAACAACCTTGTGGAAAACTAATTGTCAACCAGCACAGTATATTCTCAGTAATGACAAAATAGGAGAAAATGAATTAATATACATTTTCTGAATTTAAAGAAGTACATAACTCTAATTATTGTCACAATTTTAATTTACCACCTTTTCTCCAAAAGTCCCCAGTTTTAGGAGCGATTAAGAGGGACAGAACTAAAATTTGAGTCAAAAGCAGGGACGTCCCTGGAAATTATGGAGAGTTGATCTCATGGAGAAAATATCAGTATGCAGTTCTTAAAAATAAAATAACCGGACGACTAATGTAATAAACTTAGCATTAAAGAAGAAAATGCATTTGAAGCCAAATGGAGCTTGCATACATAAAATTTAAAAAAAATGTATAAATCATGTTGAGTTAAAAGTTTCCTCACATGTGTAAATAAAGAATGCCAGCAGGGGAAGTTAAGTGAGAACTCTGCTGTCCGTTCATGTCAGGGAAAGTGTATGACTCACTGTTCAAAGTATGTTTGGACAGGATGCTGTCCTGTACACCATCATTCTTCCTCAAAGCACAAGGGAAATACTCGATTGTTTATTCTGTTTCAAATAATTTCAAGACAGACTTTCTATGAAACAGACTTATTAGCTAAGCTGTTACACAAACTGACTAAGGGCTCTAGGTGCAAATGAGTTAAGTAACTACCTTTGCATATGTATTTCCTACTTTAAATATCAGAGCCAGATCATGGTCAAATAGAGCCCTAGGCATGGTAATAGATTGGACCCCTCCAGAGCAGCATCTTCTGCAGCAATCCCCTACCACTCCCAGCAGTAGCAGCCCCCTCCCCAGTCATTCCAGTGTTCCATTACTTGGCTATTTCTCACCAGTTACCATAAACATTGTTCAAATCGATCAGTGTGCATACTGCTTTCTTATTTACTTCTACAATGATTACAGATATTGAAATAAAATAACACAAACACAGATAGTCATTTGCTAAACAAAATACAGTCTCTCAATGAAAACAGACTTAGCATGAGCAGCAAACTTCTCTGCTCTTGAAATTCACATTCCTTGAAATGGCAAAACTCACATTCATTGAAACAGCATTTAAACCCACATTCATGTGAGAGATTGCCTTCCATATCAAGGACTGATATCAGAGTACAGGTAAAGAGAAAGAAATGGGGGGGGGGTCCTAAATGAAAGACCAGCTTTCTACCACTGGTAGAGTTCTTAGTAGAAACTAAAACAGAAGTGGCCATTAGGAAAGCAATAATTAGTAGAGCATATAAAATATTGCATGATAACTATAAGAATCGATCAGAAGAGTTTAGGAAGAACTGGGAAGAGAGACTGGATAAGCAATTCACAAAGAAACAATGGGGATATATGTATGCCTCCTAAATATGCAACAAAATCTTGAAGATTTAGGATCTTTGCCCGGAAGTGTTTACATAGATATTTTTATACTCTAAGCCGGCTCCAAAGAATCTTTTCTCAGGTAGACAGCAAATGTTGGAGATGTGATGGGGAAGTAAGAGGTAACAGGGAAGATATTTTCTAGGAGTGTAATGAGTTGACTGACTTTAAAGATTCCCTGCAGACTGCTCTGTTGGACATGCTGGGTGAGCAAATTGAAGTGAATAAGGGAGTTATATTTTTGAGCTATGATACAGAGTTGGAATTGCCTAGACATAGTAAGGCCTTACTGAGTCTAATTATGATGGCTGCCAAAAATGCAATAACTAGAAAATGGAAATCAAAGTATAGACCCCAACTTTACTAGAAGTAATAAAGATAATAACAGAGATAAAACAACTGGAACTGGGATCTTTAGAAAAAGATAGGAGTAAATTACACAGGAAAAAATTGGAAATGTGGGACCACTACATGCAAAGCAGGAACGATGTTTGAAAGATGGCAGGATTTGAATGAGCTATATAATGGTTGACTGACAATGACTGGATATATTAAAAGTAATGTATAATGTTTGCAGCTACATTTGTGTTGGCACAGTTTGTAAGGCATAATGTTTGCAAATGGGATTGTGCTGCTATGATTTATTTTCATTTATATAAATGCAAGATTGTCTGTGTTACACATGATGATTTAATAAAGATGTTTCTTGTATAAATAGAAAAAAAACACATTCATAGAAAATGCATCTGGCCAGTGGAGGATTAAGTTTACCTGCGGGCTGTTTTCAAAACATAGACTCCTTGCACACATTTTTAAGGCCAAGCATACAAGTTTTTATTCTATGATTCACCTTCCTGATTATATTAAATTATATTCCTTGTACAATGCAGCAGCACTTGTTAGAATGTGTTTTAAATTTGTAATTTTAAACTTTCTTTTAATAAGCAATGAAACAAAATGTATGAACCAATAATGACAAAACTACCCATTTCAGAAAATTTCAACCATAAAAGGCCACTCACGTCTGTCATTACAATCCACAAATATCACACAATGTGCATAATCTCTGTAGAAGTAAAATCAACTAAATAATTCCACATTAAAGAAATCTGTAACTAATGAAGAAGTTGCTACTAGCAAACAACTTTACATCTCAATGTTTCATCAACAAATTCAGTGCCTTCGCCCCTTGACGAATGAATTGCCTATATTACATTAAAAACATTGGTAAGTTGTTAATATCGCAATAGGAAATGACTAACAAACTGACAAGTTCATAATTACTAGGCATCTCTTACAAAGGAGGACATACTCAGGAGTGTAGAACCCCTATCCCCCTTATAATGCACCAAATAATCAGCAGTCATATGGGTATTGCAATATCAGCATTCCATCTACATGGTGTGTAAGTAGAGTACACCACTTTGCACCAAAGGCAATTATACTACTAACACTGCTTTCAAATTCTACAACACAGTGTGCCATTTGATAAACAAAACAGTTGTACATTGAAAACAGACTTAGCATGAGCAGCATTAAACGTTCTTCCTTTGAAGCTCACAATTCCATGAAAATGAACTGAAACTCATAATCCCTTGAAAATGCACTGAAACTCTTAATTCCCCGAAAATGTACAGAAACTCAGACTTAAATTTCTGTCAGCAGTCTGGTAGTTGGTGTAGAGCAGTGTTTCCAAACCCTTTATGGGCTAAGACCCACTTTTGAAAACAGTAATTTTTCATGACCATTACTCATGTTGGCATGTGTGCATGTGAAGCACGCATGGTCCTCCTTAAAAGAGAAGATGTCACCACCATGGAGTGTTTTTTCTAGACTTAAAGGGGCCATGTAAACTATTCTCATACTTTAATTAGCAGAGCTGGCTCATAGTCAAATGAGGCTGGGTAATAGATTGGGGGTCCCCAAGAGTAGCCTCCCCCCAGCCATACCAGTGTTCCATTAGTTGGCTATTTTTCCCCAGTTACCATGAACACTGTTCAAGCCTATCAGTGTATTTACTGTTTTATTTACTTCTACAATGATTACAGATATTGAAATAAAATTCACCAACACAGCCATTTGCTAAACAAGCAATACAGTCTCGCAATGAAAACAGACTTAGCATGAGCAGTAAACTTCTATGCCATAGAAACCCACATTCATTGAAACAGCATTAAAACCCACATTCAAATAAAATGCATCTGGCCAGTGGAAGATTATGTTTATCTTTGGGATATTTTCAAACTATAGGCTCCTTGAACACATTTTGTAGTTGTAGTTTTGAAAATTTTGCAGTAAGCAATGAAACAAAATATATGACCCAATAATGACAAAACTACCCATTTCAGAACATTTAGTCATAAAAGGCCACTCAGACTTCTGTCATTACAATCCACCAGTATCAGTCAATATCCACAATCTCTGCAGAAGTAAACGCCATCTGAATAATTCTACATTAGAGAGATTTGTAACTAATGAAGAGACTGCTACTGGCAAACAACTTTACATTTCAGTGTTTCATCTACAAATTCAGTGCTTGCTGCCCTTGAAGAATTAATTGCCTATGTTATATTAAAGAAAAAAAATAGTACACTGGTAATATTTCAATAGGGAATGACTGAGAAACCAACAGCAAGTTCATAATTACTGGGCACTTTATAGAACGGAGGGCACACTCAGGAATGGAGAAGCCCTATCCCCCTTAAAATGCACCACATAATCGGCAGCTAGGGGCATTACATACCATGCCTCCACACCTCTCAACCTCTTAGCACAAGAAATCTGAACAAAGCCTAAAATAATGGGGGGAGGGGACAAAGGCCCCCAAACAGAGACAGATTATAAATATTGCTCTTGTAGACTTAGAAAGTTGCTAGAATAACATCATTTGTCTTAGCATGCATTTTCTGAAGGAAGTGAAGGCTGAAACTCAAATGCATGACATTTAGTTATTTCAAACCTCAGTGATTTGTCAGAAAACCACACATTTTATGAAGAACAGGCCAAAAATATAAGGGGAAAATCTAGACAGTTGAGAAGTATGCATACCTCTGGACCTCTTAGTGCAAGAAATGTGAACAAAGCCTAAAATAATGTGGATGCAATGGCTGAAAAAAATAGGACTAGATTTTAAGTATTGCTCTTTTTAATTTAGAAAGTTGCTAGGATAACATGATTTGTGTTAACATCAGTGTTGTGCTAGTTGCTTATAAAAGTAATAAGTTACTATTACTAGTTACTTTTCAGTGAAAGTAATATATTACTATTACTTATTACTTTTCTATAAAAGTTACTAAGTAAAGTAACGCGTTACTTATACATAAATATAGTTTATCAAATATAATACTGAGATTTACTCACACAAGTAAGTGCATGCATATGTGTATTATTAAAGTTGTACACACAATGCTAAAATGATGATGAATAGCATTGAACAGTTGAAAAACTCCAGCAGACTAGTCTTTATAACTGGGCAGCACAGTGGTGCATTGGTTAGCATTATCGTCTCCCAGTAAGAGGTTTTCTGGTTCGATTCTTGGCTGGGGCAGAGTCTGCATGTCCTCCTGCATTTGTGTGGGTTTCCTCTGGTGCTCCTGTTTCCTCATGCATTCCCAAGACATGTTACAGGTGGATTGGACATTCTAAATTGGCCCTAGGCCTGCATGTGCCTTCTGAGGAAGGTCAGGTGCCGGGCTGGCAACTTGATACTGTAAAACTCTACTGCCACTTGTTCTGCGGACTAATGATCAGCTGTGGTAACCCCTCATAGGAGAAGAAGATGACTAGTTTGTAGCTAGGGAGTACCATGCCATACACAGCCAGCAGCACAAGACCTATAAAATCCATCACGTTTTGCCTATTTTCAGCAACTAAAAATCAAAACCTGAAAAGAATTTTAAATAGAACATGACAAAAAATTGTCAAGGCAAATGTTGTTGATCATAGAGCCACCCAAAGAGTTCGGCTTGGTGCATTGGGTTGGGGTGTTGAGTCTTAAACCGATGAGTGGTGAGATCAATTCCAATTGATGGTGATATGGAGAACCAATGTCATTTATTATATGGCAAGGTAAGGATATGATCTCTAGCAAGCTAGAATTGTCCCAGTGTTAGGGGGTATTTTAGTGGGTGAGAGTCCCACAGTAGCAAAGCAGGGCCATAGTCTTGTCATCATTAGCTTTTACCTCCTTGCAGTGATAAAAAAATGAAGTAAATTATGCTCCAGACCAATTCTAATGATCTCTTATTAATTACACCTTTCAACCTGGAGACATCAAAAGTCTGGACAAAGGCCCATGAAAAGTAGGTACAACTGGCCAAAAATCTGGACACTAATCAACATAAAATTTGCATGTATAATAATGTGACTCCGCCAACTTCAATGGAATTGTGGGATACCAGCATTCAAATAATTGTGAAAATGTTCCCCAATTTAAAATTAACTCTGAAAATACACATCACACAGAAGCACCAATTAAAGTATCTTTACAGCATTAACCAAAAATCTTAAGGGAAGTTGTAGACAATAGGCATGTAATACACTTCACATTCTCCTTTGTTCGCTACCACACCTCTAGCGTATACACACTGATGTCACATTAGCTGCACCCTTACAGAAATTCATTAAAATAACATACATCAATAACTATAACATATATAAAAGAACTGTGCACTCTATTAATCTTAATATGAAACTAAAGTCTGCCATAATAATCACTGGTATAACAAGCCACTGTTGTTGTCAATTTTGTTTATTTATTTATTTCATTTATTTTATTTTACATTTGTTAACCAGGTAGTATCTGGCTGGGCAAGTAGCTCATTTTCAGTGGAGACCTGGGGAAAAAAAGCTCTATAACAATAGTACAAAAAAGATTACAAAAAAATTTACAAAGATTTACAAAGAGTATACAAAAAGTTTAACAGTTGCCTACAATCAAAATTTACAAAAAGAGAATGTAGACAGAAAACATTACATTTCCTAAGCCTTACTACAGACAGTAATATAAAACTCATTAGATGCATAACTAAAATAAACCGTTGTGGTATTTTCATTTGTAGAAGTAGGACAAGGAGAAAATAGCAGAAAAGAAACATTGGATTAATAGCATGAGAAAATACTCAGGGGTATTACAGGAGCATAGCCATTTTTGAGCAAGGTATTCCTTTAGGAGTTGTTTGAAGCTATGACTATATGTGTTTTTTAGGATATTCTGGGGTATTAGGTTTCCCCTATTTGGCCACTGTATAGGAGATGAGAGAGTCATCAAAGTAATTATGGGATTTTGTTTCCTTGAGTTTAAGTTTATCAGATGAACTGATTGAGCGGTAACAGATTGAGAAATTTAAGCCAGTGTAGTGTTTGAAGAGCAAGGCAAGGAGGGGTCCTGTTGGGTATATTAGCAGCAGATTTTGCCATTTTATTATAGCAGGAATCAAGTAGTTGTAAATCAGACACACGCAGGTTAGGGAAAGTTTGAGAACAGTAGAGGAGAGTAGATAGGTAGGATCTGGCTGTGGCTAGACTGCCATTTTGAGTGAGGTAAGGTTTGGCCCTATATAGTGCATCCAGTTTGATGTGAACTTTAACTGTGAGTGACGTGTTTATCAAATGTTAGGTTATATGTGTGTATCAATATGTGAGTATCAGGTCAATTTGATCAATGGATAAAATCAATCTGATTCGGAAACTTTCTGCTCTTGTTGTTATGTAAATCCCAATGGGCATTAGTAGGTTTTGTAAACAAATCTGGCAGCTGCTGATGCTGGGCACTGACTCATACCTCTAACTGTCACCAAAATGCAGGACACTGGTGAATTGACAATCCTCCAAATTGTCTGTGAGTATATATAATATGACATATGTATTTGTGTGTGCATGTAAGTCTGTGTGTGTATGTGTCCTCTTATAGATTGGCACTGTACCCATGACTTATCTGTCTATCTTGCACCCACTGCTTGCAATGAGGGGCTCCTGTTCCCCTCACAACACTGAATCTGATAAATTAAATATCAGGGAATGACTGAATAAAACAGTAAAGTAATGTTTCTGGAATGTATAAAATAACTAAATTGTAAACCAGTAGTCTTGTACTCATATATGTAGAAGTTGTAGCAGTATTGTTCTTTGAGAGTACAGCAATGTGTATTTAAAATACTACATTAAAATATTGTTAAAGAGCTTCACAATGGAATGTGATGCACTGTTAAATGTCTTGTTTTATTAAGCAGCACAAATAATACCACATACATGTAGTAAAAAGCTGTGATCAACACTGAAACGTGATGGCAAACATTTGGTTAAATAAGACATGTATACCAGTATCAAGAGTATGGTATCTTGGGGAATTGAATGTATTCTGTGGTATGGTTATCTCAGACTTAATATAATTAAGTAGCATGGGTATGGAGGAGCCCCTTGCTGTTTGCAGCATTCCTCTTTGATAACTGCATCACTTTGAGTTTAATGCAACTTCAAAACAATGCAAAATATTTTTTTAAGTTTAAAACATAATAAATTGGTACTTTTTAAATTCTGCAGTACTATACATCTTAACCTCTTAGTGCAAGAAATCTGGTCAAACAGTAGCATAATGGAAGGGCAAAGGGACAAAAACTGGGAAAGAATTCAAAATGTTGCTCTTATAAATGTAGAAAGCTGATAGAATAATAGGATTTGTGTTAGTATGCATTTTATGAAGGATATGAAGTCTGAAACTCATATACATGTTATTATTTAGTGACTTCAGTCCTCTGTGATTTACCAGAAAACCACAATTTTTATGCGAAAGAGACCAAAACTATGAGGCTAAATCTGGGCAGTTGAGAGGTATGTTACACACACACACACACACACACACACACACACACACACACACACACACACACACACACACACACACACACACACACACACACACACACACACACACCTTCTCTCTTCTGTTACACACATACCTTCTCTCTTCTCTTACACCCATAGTCATACACACACCTTCTTTCCGACATAGTAACACACACACACTTCATCTCTCATATGAATGGCTAGTTTAAATTACACACACACACACACACACACACACACACACACACACACACACACACACACACACACACACGCACATAATCTCTCTACAGAAAAACGAACTGCCAGTTTAACTAACATACATACTCGTACAGTCATACACTCACTCACATTTACCTTGGCATGGCTAATTTAAACTTCGCAGTAAGTGCTGACTGAGTTTACATCCATAGCACACATTAGTAGTTGCACTAGAGTTGAAGTTGCTGCCTTTCAGTCTTAAAGCAGAAGTTAAGTGCTGAATTTCATGGGTGTTCGCAATATCCCCCCCCTGCCCTATGGTTTTGGCGACTTTGACTCAAAGATAGGGCGCAGAGAACAGCGCATACTTTATGGACTGAAAATGAGAAAAATAAATTAATTAAAATAAATAAATAAAAATTGTGCCCTTTACAAGGCCGGCTGTATGGTGGCCTTGGTGTTTGCCTAGTTCGCCTTTGTCTAAGGCCGGCCATGGATTCTGAGACATTAGAATTATTTGTCTGGAATAAGGATTCTGGATGGTGTACAATTTTTGGAGCATTTGTAGATTGATAGACCTGAACATTTTCCTAAAAGAGAATCCACTGGAGCCTGAGGAAGAGAAATTCTGACTGATACCATCTGTCTGATGTGGATATAATATAAAAAAGAAGGGAATTGTTGGACTTTTACTTGTGAGTAACTGTTAGTCTTTGTTTTTGGAGAATATCAGACATTAACATAAAGGGTACTGTGAAAGACAATTAGTTAGTTTACATCATTTTCAGTTAAGTTTTAGAGTTTGCTTACTTGGTGATAAGGTTGTAGACAAATTTTCAGTTAATTGCACTGGAAAAATTCAGCAGCACTTCCTGTAAGTTTTGGGTGTATAATAAAACTGGACACATTTTATTAAACTCTATACAGCATTGCTTTTAATAAACCAGGAAGTACATGGTGTAATATTTGTAACGGTAAATGTTGGCTAATTCATTCCTAAAAAAATGATGCTTTCTCTATGAAAAAAAATTAAAAGAACAGTCCAGCCCCTACTGTAAGGTGCCAAAAATATATTAAATAATCTAAAATCACACAACAGATGAGCACTTTCATCTTGGAACCCAAGACTTCATCAGATAAAGTGATTAAACATGTCCCATATGTTTATACCATTTAACTAATTGGCTGTTAGCCATTAATCACATACATCATTTAATTGTACATATTTTTAACCCTTAATTCAAGTAAACCTTAATATGAAGTCAGTTAACCTTCTCTATGAAGTGAGATGCAGTTTGTTGATTAGAGTTTTGTTGAAATAAGAATTATTTATTGCATTTAGTCACTTTCCATTCTGCCAAAACCTCTCCTTGGTAAGCAACCAAGCTGTGTATCAGTGCAGTCTCAGGAGACAGGGTGTGGAGGATGGGGTATGTATATAAATTATAAATATTATGGCAACCTAAAAAAATAGCTTTGTCCATTATAATAGCTTCATTTTCTTAGATCAGAGCAGTCTCATTGGTAGTTTCTCCTTAAACTGTGCTCAATTCATTGTTTTTAGCAATCCACTGTCTCCCTTCCTTAAGTTTATGTCTCTTCTTGTGTAACCACTTTTCACATATCAGCTAGTATTTTTCTAGAGCTGAACTACTGCATTTTTGGTTTACTTTTAATCATTGTTTTGCTGGTCTGTGGGGGTTGAAAAGGCCTTTGGAATTTTCATTTCAAAGTGCATAGAAACATCCTTACATTACACAGTTGTTCAACCAGTCAACTGGAATTTTTTACTGCTATCACCATTAGTCAGGTCAAGGTGATATTGGACTAACTTTCCTATTAAAACTGGGTCCTAGACCAACAAAACCAATACATCCATCTACTAGCAGAGAGGTATTTTAAACTGCATTGTTCTTTTTACTTATCTTTCGATAGATCTGTGGCTGTTTACATTAAGTCACTGATTGTTTTCTCTGTCTCTTGTCATGTTTTCAACCTGCTTCATTCGCTTTCGCTAACACTCGGGCTCACTCCACTCCACTTCTATACCCTACCCCCACATCCCACCCCCCCCTTACTTTACTCTACATTTTTACTTCCATAACACCACCTACATATTCCTCTAACCAATACCATCAGTTCCCTCCAGTAGGAAACCAATCAATAAAATTACTCCCACAAATAGCACCCATTCTAGTTTACCACCTAACACTCTCTCACAAATTGTCTTAAACGTTGGCTCCTATAACTATCAAATTAGATCTTTCTACAACCAAACTACTACCCTCCTAAGATTTTTTATCCTAATTTGCAACAAAGATAAAAACCAAGTTAAATAAGATGCACCTAAGTAAGATTACTTTACTATTTCTCCTTACTCTATGAGCCTTTATCACTAATCATCAAATCCACCTCCTTCACACACTTAGGGTTTCAACCAGTCCTCAAAAAGAATATCAACAAGCAAGTACCCATAATGTCTTTCTCCATAACAGCTATCTCTACAAACAAACCACATCTGATTTATTTTTCTATAAATATTTTAAAACTAAGCATCTAATTTTACAATCAAATATCACACCAAGACCAAAACATAACTAGCCACACTCTTCTATATGTAAAATATCAATTAAAAAAATTAGCAGAGATATTCACCCCCAACTCTGGTCCCACTATTCTTAAAACCATCACTTCCAACCCCAAAATAAACCAGTTGCCTTATACGTCTCAGCAAACAAATTCCAAACTCACCTTATTTCAATATACACCTAAGAAGTATGTGCAATAAAATTCATGACATAAATGCTTATCTTGCCACATACAATGCTAATGTAGTCATAGCTACTGAATCCTGGTTAAAATAAGAAATAAAGGATAATGAAATCATCCTTCCTCCAGGATGCAATATACTCAGGCATGACAGACAAAACAATTGTGCAGGTGGTGACCAATCCTCTATACAAATTCCTTAACTATTACCTTACTTCCACAGGAAATACACAAATTTAACAATGCTGAACTATATGTTTAACAACAATTTATATACCATCAGGGAATAATGCTGATACTGCTGAAAATCCTATATTGGATATCCCAACAAATTAACCATGAAACCATAATACTTGGAGCCTTAACTATAGACTGGCAACTCATAAATTCCACTACCCCCACTGAATCCATAAACCTGAAGAACTTCAGACAATTAATAACCACACCTAATAGAAACAATAAAACTTCAGGGAAACACTGGATATTAGATTGGATGCTACAATGAGAGATTAAAATTGAATGTGGCCAATCCCCCTGGTTTAAATGATTGTATTTCAATACACAGTGAGTTAAAAAGGATAGCTTCATGCATTTAGTATTTATTTGTTTAATTAGTTCTGTTTTTGAAAAAAGTGCTGAAGTTGATTGTTTGTTGTAAGATGAATTGCTTGATGAGCTTCTTATGTATTTAATGATGATTGGATCAAAATGTAGGTGTGGTTGATGACATGAGTCTCAACAAAGTTTTAAATGTGGATGCTCATTCATAAACGTTGGTTCTGAGGATGTCTAAGTGTCTAGACAAAAGGGCTTAACCAAAGTTTTTTTTTCACTGTTTTTCACAAGAAAGTGTTTTTACCAGGATTTGTGGCTCTGGAACATGTCTTTCTAGTTTTGGTTTTCTTTGAGTTTCATTTCCAGTTAACAGGTTGCTCATTTTTGGTTTAGATTGGATTCTTACAAACAAACCAGACAAACTGATAAAAGCAGGCTGCCTCTCAGATAGCATAAGTGACCGCATACCAACATATGCTATTAGAACTCACCATAACCTAGATAAACATATTACCTATAATCAAATACAAAATACAACCAATTTCAGCAAAGATATTTGCAATGAAACACTAAAAAATATAACTGGAATGTATTTAGAACAATGCTACTCGATACTGATGTAGAACTCTTTAATAATGTATTCTTACAGACCTTAAATATTCTAGCACCAGTACATAATAAAAGAGCAAAGTCCATCTCCGCACCATGGTAGACAAAGGAAACAAAAAAAAAAACATGATAAAAAGGGATAAATCCTGGAAAAACTGGTATAAAAATGAAACTCAAAATGCCATCCAGCAATTTAGAAATCTTAGAAACCTTGCAAATCTCCGTGTCAAACAGGATAAGCAAACATACTATACCAACCTACAAGATAAACATAAATAATCCAAAACATTTTTGGTCATCACTAAATAAACGACTCCACCCTGGCTAGACCACTAGTCCCTCCCCAAAAATAGAAGGCAATATGACAGACTCTATCCCCAAACAGTTTAATTCATACTTCATACAATCAATATTTTCGCTCTTAGACACTAACACATCTGCCCCATCACAATACCCCTGTCCAATCAAAACCACCCACAGCTCTTCAGTTTTAGTCCTGTACCTACCACACTCAAAAGGAAGTTGCTCCTTAAACTAAAAACTACTTCTGTAGCTGTAGACTAGCTACCATCAAACTACTTAATAATGGCTGCAGAAGTCATAGCCTTCCCTGTGTTCATACTAACTAATAGGTCCATAGCAGAAAGATATGTCCCATCACTGTGAAAAAAATCCTTCATCATAGCACTGCAGAAAGGTGGCACATCTACAGGGTTTAATAACTACAGACCAATAGTGATTCTGTCCCCTCTTCTAAATATTAGAGAACTGCATCTGTATGCAGCTGATGGAATACCTAACCTCATATAGGCTGCTCTCAGAAACACAGCATGCCTTTAGGCCCCAGCAGCACACCGCTACTGCTCTACAACATTTTGCCAGTATAATAAACCAACATAGAAGCAATGGTCTGCTTCTCTCCACTGTGTTCTTAGACTTGTTAAAGGCATTTGATACTGTATAACACCAGCAACTGCTTGTTCAGCTCTCCTCCATAGGACTTTCACAATATTCCTTCTGTGGTTCTTTAGTTTCCTATCTGGAAGGTGACAAGCTGTTAAATGGTTACAACCCTACTCATGCTTTCACCCAGTTACTACAGATGTCACTCAGGGTTCTGTCCTCGGTCTTCTACTATTTAATATATTTTTTAATCACTGCCACACCTCCGCTCACCATGCTTGTTTAGTTCAGTATGGAGATGACTCAACATTAAAATGTGCTGCCTCAACAATAAATATGCTCTAATTCATTACCCAGAAATCGTTATCCTCTGTAGAAACCTGGCTCAAAGAGTCAAACCTCCTACTCAGTCCCAAGAAAACTAAGTTAATGCTTTTCACCTCAAAAAGTCGCAAAATCAAAAGCAAGCTTTTACCATAAAGTCAGCAAATAATACTTTCATTGAAACTGTAACTCACAGTAAACTTCTAGGCCTTATAATAAATTACAGTCTCAGATATGACCAGCATATACTGCAAACCATTAAATATACTCAGCAACTCGGTTCCCTTTATAGGATCAATGGATTCCTTACAGATATTGCAAGAAAAATTCTAGCCACCACCTTCTTACTGCCACATCTTTTATATGGTGTTCCTATCCTAACAAACATAAACAATACTCAAAGAAAGAAACTTGCCTCCTGCTACAATAAAATAGCTACATTTGCCACCAGTCTCCTTCATAGGACCCATCATTGTCTTAGCATAAAGCAATTAAACTGCCTTGAACTACAGAACTGTCTAACATATTCACAACTTACTGCAGCACACAAACTCTTTCATCATCTAGAAAAATGCCCTGCACTACAAAACTTATTACTACCCTACTGCCCAGTAAGGGACCTCCATTCTAGTAACAAATTCTTTTTACTTACAAATAGGTCAAATAATGTTGCAGGAGACTCACTCTACTCCCAATGTATTGCTAAACTGTGGAACAGCATCCCCATGCAAATAAAACTCTCCAACAAACTCAGTAGTTTTAAACCTCTGCTTAAACAACACATCTTAACCAATCCTGTTCCTGCACATGCTCATCACAGGGTTAAAACTTTTTCACTGTACAATACTCTCCAAATACTCTCCTTAAACATAATATTCTCAACCTCTTACTGAAATGACAGAACAATTTTTATACATAACTGCTGCCTGTACAATCCATTAAGTTGCACGTGTATTTTCTCTTTAGTATCTCCCACCCCTGTAAAATCTTAGAACGTATATGTATAAATGCAACTACTGTTTGTGTATTTATGTAAATAGAAATTTAACTACTTTTTGTGTATAAATGCAAATAGAAATGTAACTACTCTATGTCTGACTGGAACTTAGCATAATGCAATGTAAGCAAATGTAGCTTTACTTCCTGGGCCTCCCCTGAAAATGGGTATTACCCAGTTGGACTTTCACGGTAAATAAAGACAAATAAATAAGTAAATAGATTTTCCTTGCCTGTAAAAACACATTTAGAGATTCAATAAGCTCTGTGCAGGCTTTGCATAAAACCTACATGGCGTTTTCAAGTTTGAGTGATGACTGATGAGTAGCAGTGCTAATCACATATTCATGCTGCTCATCACATTTACATGAATACAGGCATAGTTTCATGGCCAGCAGCAGTTTCACCATCCAGAAAACCATGCAGAGCAACATGAGCACAGAAAGAAGATATATTCAAGTCTCTTTACGCACAATGTGATCTGCGAGATTGCGCGGACAGCCATGATGACTACCAGGGATAAAGACACTGCAATAACATCAGTAATAACACAGTAAAGAAAAGTGTACTCAGTGCAATATACAATAAAAAAAATGATTTGAATAATGACATAATAGACGGGGTGGGTTCAATGTGAAGGGCAAATATAAGGAAATGTACACTGGGCAGAAAACTCAGCAGAGACATGTATGATAGGAATGAATAAAGAGTAAGATGGCATGCTAAATATGTCAATGTCCACAAAACAGGATGTGCAAATTTATGTACACTTCCAGCACAAGTCAGTAGCATACATTAAGCACATATGTGGATACACAGTCTGTGCTAGTGTTTACACCTCCCCCACAAGTAAATTTGCAGTTACACATCCATTGATCTAGGTTATGCCGGAAGAGGGTCAGGGAAGGCCTTTGCATTACATGAATGGGAAGCTTGCTCCAGATAAGGTGTAGTGTCCAAAAGACACATGTATCTCTCTAACATGATTTTACTTATGTCAGAGGTTAGGATAAGATGATTAGAATGAGTGATCCTCATGCAGTTTAATTTATGAATGTGTAACATTTCTATCAGGGCCTGAATGAACACTGCCATGAAGGCCATACATAGATCACCCCTTAGTAGTAGGAGACAGAATACAGTGATAGGGCTTTCAAGTTTCCATGTAGGACTTATTTTATAACCTGTATCTTCCTGGAGAGAAAACTCTGAGTTTGCTCCAGCTGTTGCAGATGTCTGGTGAGATACATGCCAAAAGGTGCATTGTACTCAATTATTTGTGTGATGAAGGCCAAGAACAATGGAATTATAATGTTATTTCATCTGGATGTCATGCACTTATTTATGGTTTGTGCCACATAGAAGGACTTTCTCACTACTGTGGACAGAGGGTGTTTGAAGTTCAGATTAATATCAACATGATTACCCAGATCATGTACCACTGGGTCTACTGTTAGCGGGTTGCTGTCTATATTATACTTAGGTAGGGTATTTGCTTTAAAAAAGGGAATAATTATGAAGTTTTTGCATTTACTTTCTCTCCATGGCTCTGGCAAGAGTCATTTGTGTGTGTTAATCCTTTCTGCAGTATATCAGTATTGTTTGTGAATGCACTGATTGCTCCCAATTTAGTCATCCAAAACTTGGTCAGACAAAGACTGTCTATATTTGCATTGATATCTGAGAAAGAAATGCTGAGCAAGAAAGTGCCTAGTACAGAAACATGTGGTACAGCCCTTGCGACTGGCCACTTGCTAGAGGTGAATTCATTCACTCTGACTGTATGCATCCTGTTGATGATCCATTTGGATACCCACCTGGTGATGTAGGGGTTTATGCCCAGTTGAGAGAATTTCTCTATAATACCTGAGTGGAGAATTGTATCAAATGCCTTGGCCAGGTCAGGTTAGGCAGGATGCACAGCCTTTCCCTCATCCATGGCCTTGGTGACCTTCATGAAGAGGTCAACCAGATTTAAAAGACATGATCTGCCCTTAATGAATCCAAGCAGGGTTAGCTTCAGTGTTGGGAGATTACTTATGTCCTTGTTGATAATGTCCATGATGATTATTTCCATGGCCTTACTGATGAGGCTATTCAGGTTTTTGATAATTCCCTGGTTATGTTGATGGTCCCTCTTGTGCAAGAGGGATGACTGTTGCTACCCACCATTATGCCAGAACATAGCCTGTTGGAGGCTGTGGTTAAATAGTGATTCAAGTGGATCTGCTAGGTCATGTTTGAAGGTATTTAAAAGGCAGCCTGGAACGGTTTTTTTTTCGAATAACTTTTTATTTTATTTCACAAATAACAAAGCATTACAAAAAAAACCTGTGATTGAGTAACAGAACAAAACATACAGGAGTGAACAAGAAAACAAAAAAAAAATAAACTACCTATACCTAAAAGCTAACTAATTTATATAGAAAATTTACAAGCAAAAGTGCTACCAGACAAATAAAATCCATTGGAAAAGAAAATACAAAGTTATGAGGGATATCAGTGGATTTCCGAGTGTGACAAGGGGGTGGGACCTCTACGGTAAACAAGATGATAGGCTATGAGATGGATTACTCACAAAGAATTTGGTCAAGTAAACATTTCCATAATTTTTCAAAGAAGGCTTTCTTCTTGGGCCCATTTATGATAAATGTTTGCGCAGAGATATATTTCAATGCCATCTCCTTAAAACCCTTCCAGCAAAGTTTAGTGCGATCCATCCAGTTTTTAGTGATGTATAATTTGATAAGAGAGCAGAGAGTGATTAGTACATGGTGTTTTAACTTGGGTAGCTTAGTGATGGGGATATGGAGAATGGCTTTTTCCCAGGAAAGGGTAGATTTGTGATAGCCCATTTTCTCGAGGCGTACTTTTAAAGAGCACCAAAGTTTGTGGGTATGATTGCAGAACCAAAGAATATGAAGGAGGTCAGCTCTCGGAAAGGAACAACAAGTACAAGAAGGAGAGATTTTGGGGTCAAAACAATTAAGCACTGAGGGCATGTAATAATAGTTATTATTGATCATCAGTTGTGTGTAGATGAGTTTTTTGAAAGGGGAAAGTTCTGGGGTAATTTTTATAGCAGAAAGCTTTTGATCCTCCGTAATAAGGGTTCCTTGATTGTCCCAGTAACTAGAGAAAAGGCAGTCTGAGTTATGTAGTATAGAGTTCAATAAGCTGTAGGATCTAGAGAGCATTTTCTCTGGACTCGAGACAGTAGAAATAATTTCACAGAGCCTGTTGATTTCCTGAGAATTGGCAGACAAATTAGCAAATTGTGATGAGATTAACTCTCTTAATTGCCGGAAAATGACTGTGTATTTGTTGTTGGTTTTAAGAATTAGTCGTAACCCAGAAAGAGTTTTCACCTTGTATTTGAAAATATCCCATACCTTGATATCTTTAATAAGAGGAAAGTCAGTGAGGTTAACCATTTTATTATTGATCTTAATGTTCAAATTAAGATGAAGGTGCTGGAGCAGAGATAGAGTATTTTTGAGGTTAATGTCCTTTATCAATTTTTGGAATAGTCTGATCTTATGTTTTAGGGTACTAGATAATTTGGAATTGTTAATGGTAGTTGGGGATAAAAATGGGAGAGCTTTTGGGTTAATTTTGTTAGTAACAATGTGGTGGCACCATATTTTCATCCAGGATGGGGACAGAGTATGAGCTTTGCTGTTGAGATTTGAAATAGTCAAGATTCTATTAGCACAGATAATCATGTAGTAGGGTTGGAAATTTGGAAGGCATAGCCCACAGTGTGCCTTACGGTAAGCTAGCTTGGAGTAAGATATCCTAACTGCTTTAGGAAACCAAATGAATTTGGCTAATTCTTTATTCATTTTGGAAAATAGTTTATTGGAAACAATCAGATTTGATGCGTTAAACTGGTAGAGGAGTCTGGGCAAGACATTCATTTTCACTATTGCGACCTTGGATAAAAAGGACAGATTCATGAGTTTCCATCTGTGGAGGTCCTGACGTATTTTAGACCATGTTCTAAGTAAATTGTTTTGAAGCATGGAGACTTGATTGTGCTCGAAGTGTATTCTGAGGTATTTAAGGTGGTAAGTTGTTTGAAAGGGAGAGTCCGAAAAGTAGTTAGATTTATGACCATCAGGATTAATTGGAAAAATGTGTGATTTCTTATGATTGATCTGATAATCTGAAGCCTTAGAGAACTTATTGATAGTGTTTATGATTTTACACAGGTTTGTGTTGGGATATTGGAAATATAGATTAAGGTCGTCAGCAAAAGCAGAAAGCATTATGTTAGTAATTAAGATTTTGGGAAGTGAGTGATAGGTATTTTGGGCAATAAATAGGAAAAAAGGGTTCAATGAAAATATTAAAGAGAAAGGGGGAAAGTGGACATCCTTGTCTTGTTCCATTCGTAATCCTAATTGGGCTGGAATTTTTTTTTGTTTACATGTAAGTAGGTATAGGAATTTGTATATAGTAGTCTAATCATATCAAAAAAAGCTTTAGGTATGCTAAAATGGGATAAGGTTAAGAACAAAAAGTCCCAATTTACTCTGTCAAATGCTTTGGAAGCATCTAATGTTAAGCCATAGATCGGATTTTTATCTTTTTTTGTAAACTGTATTAGGGAATCAAGAGTTAGTTGTCCCAAGTGTGCCTGTCACTCATAAAACTTGCTTGGTCAGGGGATATTAAGAAGGGCATGATTTTTTTAAGTCTGTTGGCTAAGATAGCGGAGAAGATTTTTATATCAACGTTTATTAATGAAATGGGTCTGTAGCTATGGGGATCAACTCTGTCTTGCTTGTTTTTTAAGATCAAGATTGTTTTCAAATTGTTCCAATGTAAGTCAGTAATCCCATTGTTTATAATTAACTTGAAAACCTTTAAAAGAACAGAGGAAATTCTTAGATTAAAAACTCTAAAGAAATTGGTGGTGAAGCAGTCAGGGCCAGGGGATTTGCCTAGTTTGAGGTTATTAATAACATTTTGAATCTCTTGGAACTCCAGCGGCGCAGATAGCAAAGATCTTTGGTTATCATTCAGGGAGGGAAAGTTGACAGAATTCAAAAATGTCTTCATGTGAGACTTAAGGGTGTTAGTTTCCTTCCTACTATAAACATCTGAGTAGAGAGAGTGGAACAATTGGATTATTTCAGTGTCCGATTTATAAATTTTATTTTGATAATGTAGGATAGAAATTCTGGGAGCACACTGATTGTTTTTTATTATTCTCGCAAGAGTTCTAGAGGGGGTTTGCGCCCATTCAGAGTAAATTGCAATAAGTTTTTGTTCTTGCAGGGAGTAATTTTGTGTATGGAGTTCTAGTAACTCTTTCTGAGTAATATTGATCAGCTTGTCTATCCTCGGGTCTGAACCTATTCTCTGTTTCTTTTCTAATATGGATAAGTTTAAAATCAGATTAGTTTCTTTCTCTTTGTTAAGTTTTTTGAATAAGGAGGCCTTGTTGATCAAAAAAACTCTCAGTTTGGCTTTGCAGGCCGCCCATTGAATATCTGGAGGAATTTGGGAGGTCTTAAGGCTAATGTCTAAGTCTGCTAAGATGTCATTAATTTCTTTGCTTATATCTTTGTTACACAATAAATTATTGTTTAGGGTCCAGTTAGCATATAGGGGAACTGAAGGCGTGAACATAATTTTGAGAGAAATCCTTGCGTGATCTGAAAGAAATCTAGGTTCTGCACTAAAGTTAATCTTAAACTTTGACATGGGGTCAGAGATTAAAAAGAAGTCTAAACATGACCACGAATTATAGCATATGGAATAGTATGTGTAGATTTTTTCTTTGGTCGAGATGTCACTAAATGAGATAGGATCAATGAGGTTGAAGTCCGATATTAGTTCCCCGAGTGCTACAGAGGCTTGGAAATTGTATGAGGTAGAGCTACTGGTGCGATCTAAGCAGGAATTTATTACTGCATTCCAATCACCACCTATTATGAACAGGTAGTTTTGGAATGAGCAAAGAATATTGTAAATTTCCAATATAAAGACTTGTTGAAAACATGGTCCATAGATATTTAGAAAAAGAACTGGTTTGGAGGAGCATGGGAGCAAAGATGTAAAATAGCACCATCTACCATTTTTGTCCAATTTAACATCATTAATTACCCCCTGAAATTCTTTCTTAATTATAATGGCCACACCCTTTGAGTTGGAGCTATCCCCTGCAGCTATGATAGATCTAATCCATTTTCTGTTGGTTTCATTCTCCCATCCTTCCGTGAGCATGTGTGTTTCCTGTAAAAAACAGATATTAGCCTGGGATTTCAAAACAAGGTGAAGTAGCAACTTTTTCTTAGCTCTGTTTTGTAGCCCTCTTATGTTTCAAGAATCAATAGACCAAGTCATGTTCACTGATTAATGAATGTTAAAGGGTATGGTATTTGATTCAATATTTTAATCAGCTAGGGTAACAATAACATATAAGGGAAGAAGATGGCAAGTAAAATTGAGTAAGCAGAGAGGGCGGAGATCCACATCAATCTTTTAACTTCAAGATATTTACTAACAACAGCAAAGGTAGCACGGTACTCCTTCTGACTTAACCCGGTGCCTACCCACCCAGAACCCCTAGGTGAAGAAGTACAATAACAAACAAATAGTAAGAACAACATTGCTATACATATGTACACAAAAATGCTCATCCAAAAATCAACCATCCTTGAACACTACTAGAATGCACCTACGAGCATCCACTAAAAGTTAGAGATCAGGACAAGTGGGGCTAATACAGGTAATCATAAAGTTGTTAGGAGGAGAGACAGTAAACTAGTTGTTAGTTAAAGCTCTTTAGTTAACCCATAGAAAAAAAACACAAAAAATCCAACAAGTATAATTCCCCAAGTATTATAACTGGGAGAGAGAGTAATATAGGAGAATAATAAACATGAGTGACGAAACGCTTGAAGTGTGGACGCACTGCGTATTGGATTTGCTGCTGCTTTTGGAGTTTTTGTTTTAGCCAAATAAATTGTTTGCATCTTCGTTGTTGATCTGGTGCTTTGTTCCTGTTTATTAGTTCTGCCAGCACCTTCCTTTGAACTTAGAATAATAAACATCAGAACATTTAAGGAAGAAGCTAAGAGACGAAGTCCAATCAACTATACTCATGTAAGTAACCATGATATATAATGAGAAAAATATAGCGTTAGAGAAGTGAGTAGTGTAGAATTGTAAATATAAAAATAAAGAGAAGAGGGAGAGAGGAAGGAAGGGGACGATAAAGGAGATCAAGTAAGAACAATATGTACATATTAGATATTATGAATAGTAATCATAACTAAAATGCGTAATATGAGACGTAGTGAGTCATTAGTAGACAAGTGAACTGACACTGCATGTAAAAAATTTTTTATAAAAACAGTATAAAAATAACATCATCTGCATAGCCATAAAGAAATCTAAAATGAAGAATGTTATGATAAGTAGCTTTCACTGGATTTATTAAAAAAGAGACCCAAAACATATTGTGTACAGGATGGGTCTAAATATGACAAATGGCACCTTAAAGACAATAATTAGATCAAACATTAAGAAACTTGGCGTTGGTGTGTCAACAGTGTGTTTTGCTTGCATTAAGACGTCTCAAAAAGGAGCATTCTCTTCTTGAGATGAAAGAGTTGAACGGGACCAGAATCTTGGGGCTTGCCTGAGCATATGGTGATCTGTCAAAGGTAGGGTTGACAGCAGCAATCAGAGACCAGGAGAGCCCCCTAAAATTAGCTAAAGGTGTTTGCGTTCATGTAGGCTAGTGATTACTTAATACAACACAAAAGACAGCAAAAAAAGAAAACAGTATATAGACCAACATGTTGTAGTTTCTCATGTCCTTTGTATCAGAAGGAATGAGACAGTATGAGTGACGATGTTTACATAAGTGACACCAGTACATTCCATGTCTGACAAAAATAAAGTTGGATTTAAATCAGGATATACCTCAAATGCATAAACAATCCATCTAATTTCAACTATAATGAACTAAATGTTACAGCTAATGTGAGGAGAATGTATGTACTAAACTACAAGTTGTTTAAGGTGAAAGTGAGTAACAACATCCAGAGTAATGAATCAGTCATACAGTCCTCAGAGACAGCTGTTGTAGCAAATCCTGGAAAGAGTTGGAACAAAGTTGATTATAACATAACACTGAGGCTCGAAGACCAGGAGTAAGTTGTTGTTAGATGGCTAAATTAGCTGTTGCGGAGACACCAGATCTTGAAGATAAGCGGACTGGAAAAAATGCTGATCGGGACAGAAAAACAGGAATAGCCAATCACAAATGTATAATAATCTTGTAGGCTGAGATGTGAGTACATAGGTGCATGACCGACAGTTTGCAAGTGGCTGCATTTAACATGGAGGAAGCGTAAAATGACTGAGGTAACCAACACTGAACATGTTGTAAAAATCCTACCTGAAGTGATTCCAACACTTCACGGCTAAAGGAACCCATCAACTTAGAGGTAAAGCTTGCAGAAAAAAAACAAATGCTTTAAAAGTCTATGGGAACAGCATCTGCAATGCATATGATTCTGTACATGCTCTGCATATGGATAATTTGTGATCCTGAATAAGACATAAACTGCAGGACCTGTTGCAGAATGATGGATGCTCTGTATTAAATTCCCAAATGTTGATTATTACACTTTCCCAACTATCTACTACTATAAGAATTTAACTGATTATATTTCTTAACAACTGATTATTACATTAATCTATGTCCTCACTCATTATACCATTACTTACTAATTACAACCAAAACATCGAATTTTGTCACCACCTTGTTTACTTTGTATTTAAGTCTGTCACAACCTTACATAAGAGCTTAGATAAACTCTTATTATGTCCTAAACCTAAAGTCACAAGTTATAAGCTACAAGCTCAGCCTTAAACATCCATTACACATACTTATGCATGCTAAAATGTAAATGTAACCAAGATGAAAATACTAAAAATAAAGTGGAAAATTAAAATATACTATATATGGCCTATGTATGAGAATATTGGAGCTTGTAACCCCAGGTCTCCACTGAGGAAAAGTATCTGACCCAGTTGGACTTACCCAGTCAACAAAGGCAAATAACTAAAAGATTAACCAAAACCAGAAAATTTCACTAGTTATAATAGCAAATATGGAAAGCCATTAATTAAGTATACCAAAGGCTATCCTGTATTATGGCTGTAAATGAATCACTGTTGCTAATTGGAATAGACTTTCTCTAATACATTCTGATCCTAAATTACCCCAAAATTATCTCTTAAGAAGTCTCAGTAAGATAGAAACAATAAGGTGATAATATCAGAAGTGGCCAAAGGGTTAACTGATAGGTATTATTTAAAGCGAGTAAATTACTTATATTTTATGTTTTTATGCAAAATTTTCTCTAATTTAGCAACAGTCCTCCCTTGTCAGCGTATACATTCCATTAGATGTCTGCTTCAAGTTTTACCATTCATTAGTATTTAAAAATGTTCCCAAGCTTGGTTGTGCAATAAACAAGCAATAACTGTGTTATTGTTGTATTTGGGCTTCTCTCTCCATGCAAGGATGTTTTCGGCTGGAGGAAAATGTTTAATGCGAACGGAACACATAGCAGCTTACATGTGTTTATAATCCTGAGGCAGAGACACAAAACTAGTTTGTAGCACTGCTAGAGCTATGAGCAGAGGGAGAGCTTCTATGTGTGAACACCTGGAAGTCGCATGCCAAGGAGGAACCCCTAAGTAACGAATTCAGGCAAGAAAGGTTCCTAGCTTTGTGAGAAGTAGTTGTAAAGCAAACATTATCAGAACAAAATTATCTATAATTGAAGAGCGAACTAGCCACTGGAAGAGTGAACGGGAATAACTGAGTTATCCGGTGAGTAAAAAGACCACACAAAAGTCTTGGTTGATGAAACTTTTAAGATCTTGGTAGTCTACAGCTTCAGAGCCTTGTTAAAAGCTTTAAGGAAAGCATCTTTTGCCTCATTTGGAGAGCTGGCTGTGTATCTTGCACCATTGTTAAAGAAAATTAAAGTGTTTGGAAAGCGCATTTGGAATCTGATATCTTTTTTAATTAGGTCAGCACAATACGGAGCCAATTTTTGTCTGCCTTCTTTGATGGAGAGAGGTAAGTCTTGTGAAAAAGATAATTTATGGTTATTCCAGGTGAAGGATTTGTGTTTTTTGGCCGCATTTAAGATTTTTTGAGCATCCTGGAAATTGAGTAATCTTGTGTAGACTTGACGGGGAGCTGAGGAGTCTTGACGCTTGTGCATGGCAAGGTGAGCTCTCTCAATCGCGATGACAGTAGGACAGCCATCCAGATGCAAGAGTGACTCAAAAATCTGTTTAGTTGTATTTAGCATGGCTTGATTTTCATAGTTCGCTGGGAGCCCTCTGATTAAAATGTTGTTGTGTCGACTTCTTGCCTCGAGGTCCATTAATTTTAGTTGAAGGTCAGTTAGAGATGTTGTTTTGGCATGGAGCTCTTCAAACAAAGACTGAATTTGAGTTTCGTTAGATTGGGTTTTGTGTTCCCGGGTATCCACTCTGTCAACGATTTGATTAATAGAATTTCCCAGTTTAGTAAGTTGTTCCAAAAAACTTTGTATGGCAGAATGAATGGGTTGAAGGGCCTGTTTAAGTTCGTCCATGTGGAAATTAGAATCAACCTGGTTTTAGCACTGGATTCACTAGACTCTGGAGGTTGCTTATTGATTTTCTGTCTTTTGGAGACTACCTCTTTTTCCGAAGAGAAGATTGATGAAAACTTTGCTTTTGTATTTTGTGTCTCCATAGTGTCAAGCTCGTTTGCCATGCTTATCTGCTTAGCCCTGGAGTATTGAGAGTACAGAGGATAAAATCAGGCCCTTAAAATGCACCTGGCTGGAGCACTAGAAAAAACTGTAGGATATATAAGATAGTTTGGATCCTGAAAGTACTAAATAGACCAAAATCCTGGAGTGATGATAGTGAAGCAGTTCTTTCTTTATTAAAAACGAGACTACAGAATCTTAAAAGTAGGAATATTCCTTAGAAGATGTAATTGAGGTAGGGAGCTCTGTGCAGAGGGTGCACACTAGACGACCACCATTTTGGAATTAGGCAGCCTGGAATGTTGTCAGGGCACATTGATGCCATGTTTTTAGCCTTAGAGTGGTCAGGATGACTTGCTTTCTTAAGATAATAGGCTGAGGAATGGTGGCAGTTATACTTTGGGTGATGACCAATGGGGATAGATGGTTGAAGTTTGATCCAAATCTGTCAGCTATCAGATTGTCTATTTCCTTTGGCTATGGATGATGCCATCCACAGCCAGCTCTGTGCATAGCTAGGTATTTCCCTTAAGATTTCAGACATGGTTACAACATGCTTTGTGACATCACCTCCAAATACAACATTGTGTATGAATCACATGCACCACAGTGGAACTGTTAACACAATTGTACAACTCAGCCTATTTCATGTAACTCCATCAGTTGTACATCATATATGCCTTTATGTTTATCAGTGGAAATGTATGACTGAGGGCCCTGACACCACATATAGACACATTACAAATGAGGTGGATGCAGTTCATGCAGAACAGTTAATGAAGCAAATGCTAACAGTCACACAATGCTTATGTGGAACACTTGAATAATCCTTGTGAATAGCAACACAATTGTGCATACAATAACTTTCTCAAGGTTGCAAGTGAATTTGAACATGTTATATACTTGTGTATATAACAGCATTACAACATGTAGATGAACCTATGCATATGTGCCTATGTAATTTGTATGTCAGATAACATTTCCAGATGTTAGGTATATATATTTGTACCATACTGCAGCTGTCACTGTGATGGATACATGACAAATGTGTTGAATGCTAATATACTCTACTACAAGAACACATGCCTTAATAAGGCAACAATGTACATAGAATCATTCCATGTCCCCAGTCCTTAGGAGGCATATTACAACTGTTCTGGAAGGAACATCTAACCAAATGGCATCAGTGGGCATCAATACAGTATCTCAAATCACAGATTGGAATGCACTGTTGTAGGATGACAGTACATCCACGTCAACATAGTACATGTGAATGACAACAACATTGATAGGTGCAGTCCTCAGAGCATTATAAGGCATTGCTAGGCTAATTGTCAAAGGCATATACAATCCTATATATTATTATACCATTTAAAATAAAGTTGCTATATATATGTGATGGAAGATAGAAGGTGTATGAACATATATGTATATGTGTTTGATGTTATTATAGACTGCAACTGTTTATGCATGACACATGCACCACTCTATGACAGAATTAGCAATCACACATCCAGTGGTCTGCAGATGGCTTGCAAAGGGTAATGTAGGGGCTCTGCTTCATCAGAAACAAAATCGGAATCACATTTATTGGCCAAGTATGTGCACATACAAGGAATTTGACTCCAGTTTAATTGACTCTCCAAGTATGAATTACATAAATTACATAACTACAAGAATTAAGAACAAGACAAACAACATATGTGCAACTAAAAACAAGACAAAAAAATGTAAATATACATATACATATACATACAAGGTGCAAAGTGCAACACAGTGCAAGAAATACCGAAATAAACTCTGAAAGAAACAAGTATTAACAATATGTAACCAATGCTACAAAATCCTCAGAGGCTTGGGAAAAAGAATACCCAGCATAATAAGCTGAGTTAACTGTTTATGAACTTGATGGCCTGTGGGGGGGGGGCTGTTCTTATATCTCCTTGTGTTGGTGTGTATTAATCTATAATGATTGGCTGATGGCAATAGTTCAAGAACATGGTGGCCTGGTTGTGAAGGGTCAGTGATGATTTTCCCTGATCTTTTCATGCCTCTGGAATGGTATAGGTCCTGTAAGGAGGGCAAACTAACACCAATGATATTTTCGGTAGGCTTGACTATTCGATGTAACCTATTTTTGTCATGCTTAGGCGGAGATCCAAACCACACTGTTATGGATGAGCTGAGAGACTCAATGACTGCTGTATAGAACTGAACCAACAGCTCCTGTGGGAGGTTGAGCTTCCTCAGCTGTTGCAGAAAGCACATTTGCTGTTGTGCCTTTTTTATGATGGACCCTACATTGGTCTCCCACTTCAATTCCTGGGAGATTATAGATCACAAAAACTTGAAGGATTCCACAACTGACACAGCAATATTAAATATAAAGAGTGGGGATAATACTGTATAGTACCACTCCTAAAGTCCACTGTCATCTCCAAAGTTTTAAGAGTGTTCAACTCCAGATTATTCTGACTACACCAAAGGGCCAGCTGCTCAATCACCAGTCTGTATGCAGACTCATCACCATTCATGATGAGCCCGATGATAGTTGTATCATCTGCATATTTAATAAGTGTGACAGAGGCTTCCTTAGAGGTGCAGTCATTAGTGTAGATAGCAGTGGGGAGAGCACACATCCCTGGGGGACACCTATTTTGATCATGTGATAGCTAGATGTACATTTCCCCAGTTTCACCTGCTGTTTGCTACTGGTTAGAAAATTGGTGATCCATTGGCAGGTGGAAACAGGAACATAAAGCTGGAAAAGTTTCACGTGAAAAAGTTCCAGACTTATTATATTAAATGCAGAGCTGAAGTCCACAAACAGAATCCTTGCATAGGCCCCTGGGTTGTCAAGATGTTGCAAGATATAGTGCAGGCCCATATTAACTTTATCATTCACTGACCGGTTCTCTCAATAAGCAAACCAAAGGGAGTCCAATGAGGGAGCTGTAATATCCTTCAAGTGAGCTAACACTATCCTCTGAAAAGTCGTCATGACCACCGATGTCAAAGCAACAGGCCTGTAGTCATTCAGTCCTATTATACTGGATTTTTTTATGCACTGGAATGACTGTGGCTTGTTTAAAACATAAGGGAACTTCACACAGCTCTAATAATTTATTAAAAATCTGAGTAAAAACAAGAGCCAGTTGTTCAGCATGGGTTTTTAAACAGGAGGGTGAACCCCCATTTGGACCAGATGCTTTCTTAATTTGCTATCTTTTAAAAAAATAACACACATCCTCTTCAGAGATAATGCAGGCTGAATGTGAGAATGTGTGGAAGAGAGATATAAGTTTGAACACAGACAGAGCTGGCAACAGTGTCATTTGTAGCCTCAGGCTTATCAAACCGGAAGTAAAAAGTGTTCAAGTCATCAACCAGCTGGTAATTAGCTGCAGTGTAGTGGGGTGGTTTCCTGTAGTTTGTAATGTTTTGTAGACCTTTCCACACTAATGCAGGATCATTGGCTAAAAACTATTTTTTCAGCTTTTCAGGATAGTTCTTTTTAGCCACTTTGATTTCTTTTGTCAGTGTGTTTCTTGCCTGTCTAAAAAGTGTTCTATCTCCACTTCTCTAAGCAGCTTCCTTGGCTTGACAAAGCTGCTTAAGTTTAGCAGTAAACCAGGGTTAAATTTTAACCAGGTCTTAGTGGAGACATATATATCTTCACAGAAGCTAACATAAGGAGTTACTGTGACTGCCAGTTCATGCAAGTTAACAGCAAAATCTTCAAAGACGCTACAATCTGTACAATCAAAGAAGGCATGCAGCTTCAGCTTTGCCTCAATAGTCCACCTTCTCACTGTATTGATCAAAGGTTAACAGATTCATGTTGTGTGTATGCATCTTTAAGATGATGACATCCTCAGTGTCCACAGAAAGGCTGTTATATGGACAGAGGGAACAAGGGACGTTGAATTCATGGGGCTATGTAAAATGTTCTCCTCACAGAGAGTTAAATGAAGAGAGATTATAACATCATACAATGTCCACAATATACCACCAATCACACTCACACCAGTTGATTAAGGTCAGATTCTAACACAACACCTGGATAAGTATATAAGCAAGAGTGAATATAATGTAAGACTAGCACCACTACAGATGACTGACATTAACAGTCTCAGAGTGCACTTTATAGAGCATGGCATCATCACTGTATGCTGAGAAGATGTTGGGAGGATTGTGTGACAGAGATGTGGACTCACTCCAGATGTAAAATTGTCTCCAGACCGATACTTGAATGAAACCATTCACAAGTTGACTACTGTGAGATTAAAACCCCTACCTATCTAGTTACACAAACTAAAGAATGGAGTCTTTAACACTAGCACCATGACACAAGGTTGACTTTATATCTGTCAGAGTGCTCTTTATGGAGGATGACAGTATCAGTTTATGCTGAGAAGAAAATGTTGGGAAGATTGTATGACACAGATGTGACTCACATCCCAGTGTTAAATAGTCTCTAGAATGATAGATGAATGAACACACACACACACACACACACACACACACACACACACACACACACACACACACACACACACACACACCTTCAAGTTAACTGTTGTGGGATTAAAACCCCAACCTATCTAGTTACACAAGCTATAGAGCTCAGTAATTAATGCTAGTGACATGGAACAAGTCTAACCTTCGCAGTGTCAGACTACACTTCATAGGGAATGGCATCATCAGTGTATTCCGAGAAGATTCCTCCACACCTCAGCTCTATGTCCTAAATTTGGTCCCATCCTTCCCATCTCCTGCATTGTCTGCAAAGGTCCTCCAACAACAGGGCAAGTGTTTTCCCTGCAATTTGTGATATCACATTTTATGACCAGTATGCAAACATGTGCAACCATGCCAACTGCATTTCTGCAATGGTAAGTAAAGAGAAACATTGCCAAACAAAGAGGAAGGGAGTTTATGAAACAGCAATGATAATTTTACATTTGACATTAATTTATGGCATGTGTGTTGCTATACCTGGTCACACTTTGTACTATGCTCAATACTGAAATGCTAAGTGGCTTGACTTTTTAGCCATGACTTTGGAGGGATGAATGGGATGACTTGACATACATTTTGTGCAGACTTACACAATCTTAAAATTAATTTGTACAATGTGGGATTAAAACCTATGCAGCAAAAGGAATGCACACATTTCCACCAAAGTGATTATTCCTCGTTGCCACAGAAGACGTGTTTGCCAATCAATGTCATCACAGATATATAGTTAAAGACTGACTGATGCTATACATCAATTAAGCCTGTATGTGTGTGACATTAGAAAGTCCTAGCTTTTGTATTCTCAGGTGTGATGCAGGAGTAATGTCTGACATACTGGAAATGTATAGACTTGCATTATTTTATTAACAGATTTGTGATTTCTGGTACCTATCCCATAATGCATTCTGTTTTACAGTTCAGTTATACATGAGTTATGAGAGGGGTGTAGATTATTGTCAGTCAATTACTATGTGCATCTCAGATAATACAACTGCATTTTTCGTTATAATAACAAACCAGTTACACACATGATACATATGATAACTAAAAAGAGCATGTCTGTCAGTCAACCTGCTACATGCTTTTGGTATGCAGTATTACTTTTATAATAATATTTTTTGAAAAAAATTACAGTGGGACACCCTAACAAAAAAGTAGATTGCATTTGATTAGAACCCTGGGTCACCTGTTGCGTTGATCATGAACTCATCACATTTACACCTGGTGGTACAGGGAAAAAAAGGCAGCAGGCGTATTTTCCAAACTTGGTACCATCCAGAGTGCTGATGGTGATGCCTTGCCACTGAACCTGTTTGCATGATGAAGGATGAAACAAATTAAATCTTACACTTTATTCATTAAGTTGTGAAATCTTTTTGTGCATAGGTAGGCAATACACACATGTAAAAGGCAATAGTGAACATACATTATTTTTGTAAATAATCATTATGACCAGTCCACAGTAAAAATAACTACTGTTGGACTCCAACCCCCTTTACCATTCTTCTATCTTATTTAGCTCAACATATTTACACCTTGCGGTACTAAGACAGTCGTGTAACTGATGCAATTTCTGCAGTCATTACCATGCATGTTACTGACTGCTGTGTAATGCCCTGAGCATATTTGTGCTTCACAAGGCAAATGACATTAAATTTTCAATTTTTAGCCAGTCATGAATGTGTTAAGCCACGTGCTACACAAATGGTAACCCCCCCAAAAAAAAAGAATACAAAGATAAAAAAAATGAAACATACTTATAACAATTAGCCAGCTCTGGAATTGAACCATCAGGCTATTGCACTTGCAAAACACAGTTTAGTGAGTTATCTCTCTTTGCTACAGACAACACTTTGCAACCCCAATAAAATAATTTGCATACAAGCAATTCACATTTCATTACCAGTATTAAGACTTCATATACTTGGACATTCTCTGTCAGTTGTACATATGTGGCTAACATATTTAGTGCAATGAATGATCACACAGCCATTTATGAATATGTCTGCAGCAATGCAGGTCTGTCTTCTCTTTTTATTCTGGTCATTCTTCCCTTATCTCTGCTTTAATATCAGATATGCAGTCTATAGCACATTTTCTTATGATTTTGCTTTAAATATGTGATAAAAATACATAACAGTGAACAACAGGTTTCAGCAAAGACAGGAGAGGTTTACTACTATGGACAAAAACGTATATATGTGTGGTGTTTTGCTTTATTTAAAAGCTCACATATGTTAGTTCCACACTTTGTAAGTGCATCCTAACCGACACACCCACTGCAAGGAATGGTGTCTGAACTGCTGTTGTATTTTCCTTCACTCACAATGATCATCCACTGTTGCAAGTCATTAGCACCTAACAAGGGAGGACAGCCTACACTATGTTTACATCTGATACACTTTGTCAGAAGTGTGGTATTCAGCAATTTTAGTGAGTTTGCACCTCATTTGCATATCAGAGTGCTCAGAGGGCTGAATCTGCACTATAAATTGGTAAGTGTGTATCTAGGTAACTTGAAGGTGAGGAGACTTGTGTGTATTCAGACAAAACAGAAGATTGTTGGTATTATTGAAGGTGATTTATCTGCAGAGAAACCATTTATTTTGCTAAGGTATGCTTCTAATATTCAAGGACATTTGAGATTTTGTAAACCTTTGCAAATGTGTTTATATAGGCAGGAGAAAAAGGGAAGTTTTATCTGTATGCATTTCTTATACTTCACTATTGCCATAGGTAGTTGTGGCAAGCATTTACATTTGCGAGATAGACATAGACAGGTTATACTTTCTGCACAACTATTGTTCTTAATGTTTGCTTTTGCAATTTCATAAGGTTTTGGAGAGAAATGCTAATGTACGTCACTGGCACTGATGTTATGCTTCCCACATGGCCCAGGCCAACATCCACAGGAAGGATGAGCACAGTGAAAATTGCCTGGTATTCATAAATTGACTTTTTTACTATTTAGCAATGATAATTTTCATCCAGTAATCAAGGACATAACTTTTCAATTTTTACTATATGAATGTTGACAGACTGAATGCTTTTACAGACCCCTTACATTTTTTTGGAATATGTGGGGGTGCAACCTATCATTCTGTTGTCCTAAATGAGATATGTTTCAAGTGCTTTTATGTTTTACAATGTGTAGACAGCCTGATAATTGTGTGAAAAACATATACACATTACTTATGTAGTATTCCTTGTTTTCTACATTCATTTGTGTTGGGAGGGGGAGACTCCTACCATTCTGTTGTCCAAAATGAGAAGTGTGTTTCAAATGCTTTTCTGTTGAAAATGCGTAGGCAGCCTAATACTTTTGTTGACAACATATACATTACTTATGTGGTAATCCTTGGTTTGTACAAACATTCATTTGTGTGGGAGGGAACAGTGGAAGAGACACCTACCATTTTGTTATATTAAACACAGACTGATTATTTTTGTGAAGAAATACATCATTAATGTCATATTAATGTGCTTTATCCATCTCTGTTTTGTGTCACATAGGATAGTGACATCCAAGCCTACAAATCCGCAAAAAAAAAAAAAAATTAAGTGGCACTCAGAATGAAGTCATTATCCAGACTCTGAGGCAACATGGAGCCTTCCTGCTTGAGAGAGGCCAGGAGGATATGGCTGCCAGAAAGAAGATTTGGAACCAGTTAGTCACCAATGTGAATCCACTTGGTGGTTGCGACTGCAGTTATAATCCGGTGCAGCATTGGGTCACTGATATGATTCCATCAGCACAGAAGAGGGGGGCTGCAGTTGCTCAAGAACAGCTGGCTACAGGAGGTAGTCCTGCTACCAAGCCATCACTAACACCAAATGAGGAGCTCCGATCCACTGTCAGGGATCTGGACAGCTCAGTGGAGACCGCACACTGTGTGCTTGATGTTGGTTCTTATGTGGCTGGGAGGCCAAGTATGTCCCAGAAGCAGCTTCCAGTTAAGCTTACATATGGCAACATTTATATTAGCTTGAAGACTAAAATATAAGTTTGCTGATACTGCTTGTGATACATGTTTTTTTTTTCTGTACCTACTGATAAGTCAGTACACTCTTACAAAAGAGCTGTTCAGTAGGCCTGGGTATGGGTGGATGGCTCAGACAAGTTTCATTTATAGATATTTCTTACAGGGCATATGGGTGATTGTATGTTCACTGTCCCTGTGTTATTACCATTATGATGATTAATTGCTGTCCTTTCATTGCTTCCTTTCTTCTAGGCCCATCCTCTCTGCAAAGTGTTGACAAATTTATACATTGTGGGCACATTTTATGTTTTTGTTCTTGCTACGCATTATTTATATATATATATATATATATATATATATATATATATATATATATATATATATATATATATATATATATTATCTGTATGTGTGAGAAGTGTGTAATGAGTGTCTGTATTGTTGTAGCATTTGCAATTGTGCAAACAGTGTTACTTTTTGTTCTGATATTTTGGGTTAATATTTATGGGAGCAGTAATTTTTTTATTCCTGTGTTTGTGGTTTTCAGCTTTTCAGCACAGGTGATTCTGACAGTGGAAGTGTAGGACTCCTACCACCTGATGTGAGAGTATCGGTAGGCTCTAATCATGATGGTGGCCAAAATGGAGTCACATTCAGTTGGGTGTAGAGGTTGATTTTGACACTGACGTTGTGACTTGCATGTCCGCTCTATTTTTTTCAGACTGAGTCAGTATGTCTATGCATACCCATTCCACTCAGCCCTCAGATAGTGGACAGGTGACACAGTTGATCAGAGTCTTGTGTTTACAATTGTTTCAGTGCTGGTTGACTCTGTCTGTAGCCAATGTGTGGATGGGGTGCAATGTAGGGTTGGTAGGGGTGCTCAGAGGATGCCTGTTGTCCACCCTCTACCTGATGCTAGTATGTCATTATGTGCCACTCAGCACATGTTTAGGGCCATCATGGAGGCACAGGTACATTCCACTTGGGCCTCTGAGGAAATGCTAAGGGTTCTAGTTCTAGATGTACCACAAGCTGACATGTGTGACTGCCTCCATTTTGTACCAGTTCAGTGGAGTGGATGAATGCCACGGTTAAATGGGCAGTATCTGTGATGGAACATCTGTAGAAGGGGGACAGTATCCACTTGACCAAAGGGCTGCAACATCATCTGGTGCTAGTTGACGTGGCCATGCCTGATCCCACTCCCATTGTGACACTACTTACACTGCTCAGTCACTGGTTCAGGTGTCCACACCCAGACATGGTAGGCCACGGGGTCATGGACTTGGGAGTAGTTGTGAGGAGATCTTGTCCAGCAGGCACTGCTCACATTCAGATAGCACCAGCACATCTGACTAAGGGCATGGACATGCCAGTGTAACACTTGACAGAGCCTGTTCTTGCAGTTGGGGCGACAACGATGAACTGATACCTCTATCGTGCATGGGTCACATCTGTCTGACATGCCAGGATGAAGTGCTAGCACAGAGCTTGTCTGTGTTCATGCAGTCGCACACACATTTCACATAGAGTGCCCATACAGATGCCCACACATACCAGCTACATGAGGCATTAATGAGCATTGCAGGTTATTCTGTCTAACTGGCCATTTGATATTATCTACATTTCTGCCTGCCTGTGTTTCTTACACACACTCACTACTTTGGTTTCAGCCTTGGCCTCCTGCCTCCACAACCCCCACCATGTGTAAATGATAACTGCCATCATCTTTTCTATATTTTTGATTCAGAGTTACATATGTATAGTGTCTGATGCACAGAGTAGAATACTAAGTGCTTAGGATATGTATTGGTGGTGTTATTTTGAATTGTTTTCTGATTTACTACAGCATTTTAGTGTCATGATTCCTACCTTTATTGATACTGCCCAGTCATCCTTATTTCTTCACTTGTGAGAATGTAGGGATAAGTAGCAGTTGGACAGATTTTTCTATACTGGGCATTTTAGATGCATGAATCATGTTAGCTGATAAACTGCATAAATATATATTACATAAGTCAGTCATGTCTCAAATAGATGTCATTGCCAGACAACTCACACACATTCTATTTAGGCACATTTCAAGTAACAGTATGCACGTATCTGCTATTCAGTCACGTTCTTACACATTTTTGTTTTCTTTTACAGTTCAACACTTAGCTTGACAGTCCTACAGTTACAACTGTTGTCATACAGGGCTGGCTCTGTCTGATACTAGCAGTATGCAGCCATTACATGGGTAAGTAAAGATTGTGAGTGCTACCTGGTATCAATTTTACTGCATGTATGTGCATCAAATGAAAGGTTTACCCCTTAGGTGGCCAGCATGTGCGCTATCTGTTATGTCTTGGCCAGGGTGCAGGCATATTGTGCACTCCTAAGTCTACGAACACTCACAGCAGGTGGTGGGACTCCTCAACTGGATTTGGCCGGGGTTAACTTGCTAGTGGTGGTAGAATGTTTGCTTCTATTCCTTTGTTTTCCTGTTGGAGCTTTTTTCACAGGATTATCTTGTGTAGGATAGCATAGGCTGTGATAATTTTGGCACAAGTACTGGGATCATACTGCAGAGCACCCCCTATTGTATCTAGAAACTGAACCCCTGACATCAGCAGCCTAAACACATAGCCTATGATATTTCTTGTTTGAGCATGTGCCTCTTTGTAGCATTCCTCCATGGGTCTGTGTACATTTATGATGGGTGTCATCAACCATGGTTCAAGTGCATACCCCAGCAAATGGGCTTGTGGCAAATCACCAATGGAAAAGCTGTGAGTTGTGCTATATATGGAAGAAGTGGCAACTGCCAGGATTGCCAGCACACACATTCAGGATGAGTCCCTTAGTATTACACACGACCTGGCAGTTAATGGAATGGAATCCCTTTCTGTTGATGTAAACCCTTCCCTGTTCCTTGGGTAGTGCTTAGATCTCAATGTGTGTGTAGTTTATGACATCCAAGACTTCAGAAAAGTGTGCTATGGGGTAGAAATCTTGCGTCGGTCTAGCTCTGTCCTCAAGGGTACAGGGGAAATATATGTTGTCACTAGCATGCTGTAGTATAGCATTCAGGAATCAATGTAGGATCCTGGATGCTGATGCCTGTGATACCCCCAGCATGATCACTGTGGGTCTCTGAAATATTCCTGTAGTTAATATTGAATGTGCTACACATATCTTTGTCTCCACAGGTGCTGGTTCCCCTTGGCTTGCCCTTGTTCTCAGATGACGACAACAGAGGTTGCAGAGTTTCTGAAGTGTGTCTCTATCCACTCTCTAGTGCTCTACTATTTCCACCTCATGAAAACCAAGAAAAGTTAAATGGGGTACAAATACCCTTCTCCTACTTGCCCAAAGACCTGTTGGACATGCACATGCAGAAAAGCAGCAGCTGCCCCTAACAGTCTTTCCCTCCGGTGTAGTTTCTGTGACTGTATTCCAATAGGTTTTGGAGTACAAGGTAAAAGGCTACACTAAGTGTATATGGTTGCTTTATAGCTTGTTGAATAGCTCCTGCAGTAATTAGCATGCCACTATGTTTACCTTGTTTGTGGTACTGAAGACGAATCAGCGCACTATCGTGTGCTTGTCATGCCATGACACGCACATGATTTTAGTGAGCCACGTAAAGTTTACTGAATCCTGCCCACAGTTTTTGTCTGTTTTTGCAATGAGTTATATAGTGCAGGAGTTTGATAATTTAATTTCTTTCAAATTAGTGCAACAAAACTTTGATTGTTGATTTAGCAATATACTTTCTTTTTTAAACAAGTAGTGAAATTTGCATATTTTTCAGAAAAATAAATAAGACAGAAAGATAAAGAAGATAGTCAGACACCCTTCGTAAGGGATGCCAGCAACAACCTGCTCACTAGTCCACAGGACATCAAAGGCAGATGGAAGAACTGCTTCCAGCCGCTTCTGAAGGAAGAAAACCCCACAGAAGCTGTACTGCTCAGACACAGCCTATGATGAAAGAGGAGGAGGAGCCCATCACAGGCGAAGAAGAGCAGCACTAAAGAAAATGAAGTCAGGGAAAACAGCAGGCGCATTTAAGGTCACAGCAGATATGATCAAGATATTGGGTACGATAGAGGAGAAATGACTCTTAAAGGTACCCATAGCAGTGTAAAGCGAGAGGTGTATCCCAGATGACTGCAGAATATGAATACTGGTACCAGTCTACAAGCACAAAGGGGACATTCACAACTCTGGGGAGTACAGAGTCATGAAACTCCTGTCACACTGCATGAAAGTTCTGGAGAGGTTGACTTATAATCAAATGCAAAGAGTAGTAGAAAGTCAGTTTTGATTTAGATCAAGATACAGCATACCTGACCCAATGTTTACAGTGAGTCAGATAGTTGGGAATAAGCTAGAAATAAGGAAAGAATTAAAATGGGTATTCCTATACTTGGAAACAGCATGTAAAGATCCCAAGAAAGTTGATATGGGCCATACCTCTCAACTGTCCAGATTTTTGCAGAATGTCCAGATTTTTTCTCATATTTTTGGTCTGTTCCTCATGCAATTTGTGGTTGTCTGGCAAATTGTTGAGGACTGAAGTCACTAAATAGTGAGAGGTATTTGAGTTTCAGACTTAATATCCTTCATAAAATGTATGATAACACTAAATCTTTTATTCCAGGCAATTTCTAAATTTCTAAGAGTAACATTTAAAATTTTTGCCTATTTTTGGATATTTGTCCCCCTTTATTATTGGGTTTATCTAGACTTCTCATGCTAGCAAGTTGAGAGGCATGATTTGGGCAGTCCTGTGGTGAGTCAAAGTCCCAAAAACATTAGTAGAATTAGCACTGGCTATGTACAAGGACCCAATGATTCAAGTATGTACTGTGTTCGGTCTCGGTCTCAGATGATGTGGCATTACAGGCAGCCTCTGAGCAAGAATATCAACAAGAACAGGAGAGCGGAATACAAAACTGAGGGCACATGGATGAAACTGAGTACACATAAGGCAGTTGTAATGGCAGCAACTGGAAAATCAGAAGAAGCTAAGAACTGAGATAGAAGGGAAGATAGTGCAACAGGTTAACAGCTTTAAGTATCTGAGAGGGGAGGTTGAGGAGAAGGGCAGTCTGAATAAGGAGGTCAAAGCTAGAATCATAGGGGCTGCACCCAACTGGCATAGAGTGTCAGGGGTACTGTATGACAGAAGAATAACAAATAAGCTGAAAAGTAAGGTTTGCAAAACAGTGATGCAGCCAGTACTACTGTATGGTACAGAAAACTGGACAGTAAAGTGAGAGCGATTGAGGAAGCTAGAGGTGATGGAGATAAAGTGCCTAAGATGGGTAGTAGGATGCACACTGTGGGACAGATGAAAAAATGAGGATATCAGAGCAGAAGTCAAAGTAGCTCCAATTGCAGAAAAGGTCAAAGAGAACAAGGCACATGTGTACAATAAAAGATGACAATCCAGTGAAGAAGATTTGGGGCAGACAGGAAGAAGGCAAGATGAAACAAGGGCATCCAGCAAAGAGATAGCTGGATCTTGTGAGAGAAGACTTGTGACAGTCAGGCATGAGAAAAGGTAAGAGAGTGTCATTGAATTAAGAGATATGGCAACAGTTGACATGATGTCCTGATCCCATGTAGAAAATGCAAAAAAGGAGGCTATTGGTGGTGATGATGATGATGATGATAACACCACACCACAAGGTAACATTCTAAGAAAGAAGTGCCATTTTCAAACCAGACTCCAAAATTATGTGTCACATACTAATTTGTTTTTCTTTAAGACAAGTGGGAGTCTGAGATCACAATGTGCCTTCATAATTTTCTTCAGATTGGATGACAGCATTTTCAGCAAAATAGATGGTTTATCAGGACAGATTCAGACATTAATGTCTGATGATGTAGAAGCCAAGAATAAACTGGACACGATGGCTGGTACCATGTTTTCTCATGCAAAATGTTTGGATTCCCTTGAAACTGAAAAAAAGACTACATTGTAAAGTAACAGGTGAAGTACCCTTGACAAATAGAGTGCTTTGGTCAGTCAGTATCTTTTTTGAACTATCATTGTTGGAAGATGACAATGATATTTCGAAAACAGATACTGACTGACCAAAGCACTCCATTTTTCAAGGGTACTTCATCATTATTGGAAGATGACAATAGCTGTGGTGGTGCAGCGGTAGAGTTGTTGCCTCACAGCAAGAGGTTTTCCTGTTCAATTCCCGACTGGAGTGCCTTCTGTGTGGAGTCTGCATGTCCTCCCCACGGTTGAGTGGTGTTTGAAAGACATGCATAGAATGGGCATGCCTTTGTTGAAGGTTGGGCATCGAACTGGCACCTCAGCACTGTAAAAATCTACTGCTAATCATTAGCGGACCGAAGTTCCGCTGTGGTGACCCCTAACTGGGAAAAGCCGAAAGAAGAAGATTGTTGGAAAATGACAGGACCAGTTCTCTGGCAATAGCCTTAGCATTACTTTGTATAATATAAAGAAACTGCTTTTAGTAATGTGGTAGCATCATGTTTTGTTACTATTGTGGACTGACACCCATTGCGAGATATTATGAGTGTCCTGATGTTGTCAGTAGAAATATACATAAAAATGACAATTTTTATACCTAGGATGAGATTTTTTTTTTGGCATTCAAGACAAGCAGCACAGAAGTTTTCTGTCCCTTTTATCATGCTTGGCTTGTTAAATACATCTAGTACTCTGTCCTTGGTTTTGTCAATATTCATGTGACCTCTTAATATGTGACTTTGGGCTAGTTTCATTTATAGTGACATATAATATTTTGGCACTGGTGACTTCCCTTTTAGGGATAATTTTGTTCGCTATCATACCTTACAATCTTGCTTATATTCTCTGTTGCCTTACTTAAAGTATTATCTTCTCGGTGTTCTCTTTTATTTTTAACTGAGGGGAACTTTTTTCAGTAACTTGCCTCCAGGCAGAATGCATAACTTGTTGCCCCTAAAACATTGGCACTAGAGCTGCTTCTTTGTCCTCTCTTGCAAAGGATATTTTTAATCAAAACTAACTTTCTACTTTACTGTTTCTCCTCTTAGGCCAGACCTCTTGAGTGCTCTCTCTCTCTCTCTCTCTCTTTAGGTTGTTCTCCCTTTACATTTGTGTGAGTGGATACTACCCTCTCACTTTCTTTTTCTTCTTTATGTTGTTCTTTCTCTGAAAAGAATATCTCAGAATAAATATTTTTGTTTTTCTTTTATATTTATAAATGCATGTTGCTCAGAGTTTTCATTCACTGATTTTTTTTTTTTGCTTTTCACTAGTAGAAGTTGATTCAAAACTCTGGATTTCCTTATCAATGTCACTATTAGTATTTACTACCATATGTTTTTTCTAATGGTCCTCACTAAAATACTAATGTTTTTCTGCTTTAGTCTGAATTTCTGTGGTAATGTTTCTTGTGAATCTCTGTGCTAACTTCTGTGTCATTTTTACTTCAGAGATTCCCGTCAGCTCACCTTCATTTCTTGTACTGATATGTCTTACAGTTCTAGGTTTCAGTTGTGGCATCATTGAAGGCCAAATGCCTTATCCTAGTTTTGATTTTGATTTCTGTAGGAGTGTCAATGCCTTAATTTCCTCTCATTTTTATACATAATGGGTGTATCAAGCTGCTGGTCTACCTCTACTTTAAGTGCATCAGCATGTTTCAATGAGTCAGCATATTCCTCTTACTCTATATTTTCCATAGGGCTTTAAAATGGGGATAATATTTTCCTTATATTACATTATAAGTCATAACAGGGCTTACAGCTACATAAATTGCATTTTAAAACTCTCTGTATTTCTACATGTGTAAGCGAATATTCTTTTCTTTTCTTTCAGTATTAATATATATTAACTACATTGCTGATTGTTACTAATTTTATGTGTCTAAATCAGGGGACCCTTGAAAATTGTAGCCATGTTCCTACAATCTAGAAGGGCTTGAACTCCCCTTCCTCCTAAAAACACACTACACTTTACTTGCCTGGTTATGACACATTGACATAGCACTGAGGCAATTGTCCTCGATGTTATTTTATAACACTCCATGGGAAAAGTGTGATTTACATAATGCATTTCAATTTTTGCATGTCTAGTTATAGCCTTCTCTTCAGTGTTAGTAGCACTACCACAGAATTTAACAATGTAATGCTTCCTCCAATTTCAAAACATATTAACACATTACTTGCATTTCATTTAGCTTTACAGAAGGTGCATTTCTTACCGCAGTTTTAGACTATGAAGCAGACATTTTAGTTTTATACATTGAGTCATTCGCCTTTAAGTATTGTACTAAAGCTACTAGCTTATCAGATGACTTTTAATTGCTTTGTAATAGCCATTTTCTTTTATTACTCAGCAAAGCTCTTTTAATTCTATGTTCTGCTAATATTTCTAGCATTTCTAACACACTTTTGCTGTCAGTTTCTAGCCAAAGTTTTAACCTGTGCTTTAAATTATACACATATGACCTTACTGGGTTTATCTACATTAGAAGTTTAGTGGTAACATTTTATTGTTTGTACTTCAGGGGTTATACAAAGTATTGGCCAAATGTTCCCTCTAAGGCATGTAATCAATTCCTTCCATGTCCATATATGTGTTCAGTGCCTCTGTTGTCACCTGGGATGACAGATTTTTTGCCCAATCTGCTCTATCCCAAATATCTGTTGCATATTACAACAACAAGTAGGATTCCGGGTTATCCTCTCTTGTTCATTTCTTTTTAGTAATCATAATCTTGGGGTTGGCAGTTACACTGTCCAGAGCAACTTGTTATTGCAATAGTTACACCAGCTTTTACGTTCCACCAATGAATCAACAACTCTTTATAGTATTTCCTCCCTGGCTGGATTCAGCAGGAAGCCACACAGGGAATACAGCCTGACAATGTTATAGAGAATCTTCTTCTTCTTTTGGCTTTTCCCGGTTAGGGGTCGCCACAGTGGATCACCTGTCTGCTCATGATTGGCAGTGGAGTTTTACAGTGTTGAGTTGCCAGCCCGGTGCCCAACCTTCCACAGAAGGCACACACACACACACACACACACAAGCACTCACACCTAGGGCCAATTTAGAGTGTCCAATCCACCTACTGCATATCTTTGGGATGTGGGAGGAAACCGGAGCACCACAATGTTATGGAGAATGACTAACCCAAATATTATCTACATTTATTCACAGAGGATCTACAGAGATCTGAAAATGGCAACTTTTGGCCAACTCTATCTGCACACACCACCAGTGTAGGGTTCAAGGAGACATTGGAGGCAGGGTGTCGATAAAATACAAGTTTGGTGTTTGTAAAATTACGAGAAAAGGAAAAAAATTAGTCTATTTAGCTTGACACAAAATAGGATAGCAAATTTGGTTACTTTTTCCTACAAAGTATTACAATCTTTCACAGGTCGTACAACTTGACTATTTTCCCAGTTGCAGCTCTAAACTCCAAATGTTTCTTTCAGGTATATTTTGCCAGGTTATCCTCCTCAACTTCCTGGTTTTTCAAAGAAACTTCTGGTTCAACTATTCTGAACCTTGTTGAGGAATGACTCTTGAGCTTCCTATTTCTAGCATTCAATCTTCTTATTCTCCTTTTGGCTTTTCCCAGATAGGGGCCTCCACAGTGGAACAACAGTCCACAGAACAATTGGCAGTGGAGATTTAAAGTGTTGAGTTGCCAGCCCAGTGCCCAACCTACCAGAGAAGGCAAACACTCACACCTAGAGGTGATTTAGAGTGTTCATTCCATCTAAAGCATGTCTTTGGGATGGGGTGAAAACAGGAGCACCTGGAAGAAACCCACGCGACTGAAGAGAGGACATGTAGACTCCACACAGAAGGCACCCCAGCTGAAAATCAAACCAGGAAACCTCTTGCTGTGAGGCACCAATGCTAACTGCTGCACCATCATGGCCTATTTCTAGCAATCCATGCTACTTCCTATTATATCAGCATAATTAGCAAGGCAAGGCCATTTTTAGCTGACTAATGCATTGCATTTGCCTAACTGTCGAGACAATATTCACACAAACTATACTAAAAACACTTCAAAGCACATTGCACATTTTGTCAGTGAACTTATTGCCAAAGAGGTCAAATGGAATTTTTTCTGAGATCATGTCAACTAGCTTCACCGGGTTTGTCCCTTATAGACTGCTCACACACTCTACAAAATTAATATGCTTTGTATCAGGATTGTGGGAGATCCAGTCACAGCCATTATGGTGGGCTTTCCATAGGCATCTGATTCCAGTTACTGCCTTATTATTTAGTAATGAAAGCATTTGGAATTTTAAAAAACTTTGCAAGAGCTACCACACCCTATTTGTGTGGTTTAGGCAGTAGTCCTTTAAAACAATATATTATTAGAATCATTCAGTCTATTAAAGAGCACATAACAGTGATTCTTACTTTCACTTGTACAATGCCTCCTGGCAAATGAGCCTCTGAGTAGAATGATCTAGGATTGCAAAAGTATTTCTAACTGGGAAATACCTGGCACACAGACAAAAATGTTTCTGTTGCAGGTGGCTGCATAATACTTACATAAAAATCCAAATACAGAAGACAAGGTGATTAAAGAGCTCCTCCAGCAGGTTGCATAAATATCAGGACTTCAAATTATTGTGAATAAGTTGGAAATTAATTTCACCATCAGGGTGACCCTAGCCTATAAAAGTCACATATAGAATTGCCTTTTGCTGGAAGTCAGTCATGCCCTAAATAACTTACCATCTTATTACACCATCACTCAGTACTCATACTAGAAGTCAATTTAAAAAATATCTAGGTCAAATTGTTGTTAGAGGTACAGTTGTGGACATGGTTGCATATGAGCCTAATGGAGAGAAAGGCCACAGTAAAAATATTCTTCCCCTTTAAACTATTTTATGTTTTCAGACTGGTCTCACTTACACACCTAAGTTTGATTAAAACTCCAAGCAAGCTCAACAGTTTATTTAGAATAATGATGGAAGATGAGTTTCTAAAGAGATAATAGTCTGCCCTACAAGACAGAGGCTACGATTAAGTTTTCCCAATGACAGAGCTTTTCTCACTTGATGCAATGTCCGCTCCTGTTTAGGCAGATAATGAGGTCAGTATATGATGCCCTCATACCCATGGGATATAAGGTTGTATAATAAAACATTAGCCATCTGTTTAAAGGCATGGAAATACATCCTTTATATGCATATAGAACTGTGATTTTTTTTAAATGATCAGCAAAATTAAAAGAAATTTGGGGATCTTCACTAACAATATGGGATTGCTCAGATTTCGGGGATGATTGAATACCTTTTGTTATCAGGCCACTGGTCATCAAAGGTATTAAATGTCTCTCAGAAACAGTAAAATATTTAGGAATATAAGGATCTTTGCATCCTTTCAGTATTTACAATTCAAGATCAGCTTAGAGTGTAAGGAATACTGGAAATATTCACAGCTGTGCTTTGAAGTAATCTAAATTTAAAGACAGCCTTACATCCCCTTCGTTTTCATAAAACAGGTGCTGAAGAGTCCAAAGATAGAGGGTTTAATTAAATCTTCATGTCTATACTTAGCAATTACTAAGCAGGCTATTTAGAAGCACAAAGTAGTTTGAGAGATATATTGGATAACGTCAGGATGGGGCATAAAGAAACTATATCAGGTTGCAAGGCAAAGACAGAAAGATAAAGAAGATAGTCAGGCACCCTTCATAAGGGATGCCAGCAACAACCTGCTCACCAGTCCAGAGGGCATCAAAGGCAGATGGAAGGATTATTTCCAGCAGCTTCTGAATGAACAAAACCCCCACAGAAGATGTACTGCCCCAGAAATGGCCTACGATGAGAGAAGAAGAGGAGCCCTCCCTAGAAGAAGTAAGGACAGCACTAAGGAAGATGAAGTCAAGGAAAGCAGCAGGCTCAGATGAGGTCATAGCAGATATGATAAAGATGCTGGGTGAGATAGGAGAGAAATGGCTCCTGAGGGTACTAATAGCAGTGTGAAGAGAAAGGCATATACCAGATGACTGGAAAAAAACATACTCGTGCCAGCGTACAAGAACAAAGGGGACATCCACAACTGTGGGCATTACAGAGGCATCAAACTCCTATCACATTGCATGAAAGTTCTGGAGAGGGTGATCGATAAACGGATACACAGAGTAGTAGAATGTAAGATGGGAGATGAGCAGTTTGGATTCATATCAGGATGCAGCACAATTGACCCGATGTTTGAACTAAAAAAGATACTTGAGAAGAAGCTAGAGATGAGAAGACAGTCCAACTGGGCATTCCTAGACTTGGAGAAAGCATATGACAAGGTCCCAAAAAAGCTGATCTGAGCAGTACTGTGGTGGTTTGAAGTCCCAGAAACATTGGTAGAATTAGTGCAAACTATGTACAAGGACCAAATGACTCAAGTACGAACAGTGTTTGGCCTCACAGAGGGGTTCCCAGTGGGAGTGTGTGTACATCAGGGTTCAGCTCTGAACCCACTGCTGTTCATACTGGTGTTGGACTACATTAGCAAACAGGTTGGAGGGGACAGATCAGCAAAGCTGCTGTATGCAGATGATGTGGCAGTACAGGCAGATTCTGAGCTAGAACTTCAGCAAAGGATAGTAGAATGGAATGCAAGTCTGAAGGCACATGGGATGAAGCTAAGCACAGATAAGATGGTGATAATCTGGGAACACAAACAAGGCAAGAAATGAAATAAATGCAAAAACAGGTTCAAAAAACCAGCAACACAGTCCGAGAAGAGTCAAATAACACTATAACATTATAACACAGAAAACCTGAAGAAGTTTGCTATCAGGCTGACGAAAAGCGCTTTAAACAGTGAAATAAATAGTGTTATTGGTCTCTTTTCGGACTGTGTTACTGGTTTTTTGAACCTGTTTTTGGATTTATTAAGATGGTGATAATGACAGAAAATTGGGAAATCAGAGGAAACTGAGAATAGAGATAGAAGGGAAGATAGTGGAACAGGTAAACAGCTTCAAGTATTTGGGAGGGGTGGTTGAGGAGAAGAGTAGTCTGAATGAAGGGGTCAAAGCTAGACTCAGAGGAGCTGCAGTGAACTGACATAGAGTATCAGGTGCAGTCTATGACAGAAGAATGCCAAAGAAGCTGAAAAGTAAGGTGTACAAGACAGTGGTGCGACCAGTACTACTGTATGGTACAGAAACCTGGGCAATAAAGGCAGAACAGTTGAAGAAGTTAGAGGCGATGGAAATGAATTACCTGAGAAAGGTGGTAGGATGCACACTGTGGGACAGACGAAGAAATGAGGACAGAACAGCAGAAGCCAAAGTAGCTCCAATTACAGAAAAGATCAAAGAGAACAGATTACAGTGGTTTGGGCATGTGTAGAAAAGCAGAAGTCAATCTGGTGAGGAAGATTTGGGACAGACAGGAAGAAGGTAAGAGGAAGCAAGGATGTCCAGCAAAGAGGTGGATGGATTGTGTGAAAGAAGATTTGTGACAGTCAGGCATGAGTGTTGAAGAAGCCAGGAGTGTGGCACTGAATCTTAACACAATACCCCGACCCCATGTAGAAAAATGGGAAAAAGGAGGCTGATGATGATGATGATGATGATGTCAGGATGGATATATTTGAGAGGAGCTGGGGTCTTACATGAAAGTGAGTGATTTATTGAAGCCCCTTATTTATCTGTCTGTCTGATTATTTATTTGTTGACCATGGATAAAAAAGTATTTTTTTCTTCACAATAGCTTGGTCTCCATTATGGATTATATAGAAGTTGTTTTTGCAAATACACTTATACAGGGTGTAAGCTGGAAAATGTGTGTGATTGCATTCATTTTGTGAGCGCCTGTCTATCAGAAACTTAATGCAGGTGTGTGAGCATGATATCAGACTTGTACAGAATACATATTGCATACTTTTTGTTTGTTGCTGGGGGTATACTGATACAGAAACTAATTCTGAACCAGAAGGCATTTCAGTCTGAAGACTGAAGAACTCACTCTGTCAACACAAGGGGTATTAACATGAGGAAATCAGAAAAATGCTACTTGAACTTTTCCGTCAGGCATGGAACTTTTGGCTAAGGCACTGTGTACAAACCTAATCAAAGTCTTACAGACAGATGAGTTAACAGGGATAAGTTTTTCATATTATGCATGTGTGTGCACAATAAATCAATAGTTCAGTTATGTAGCTTCTTTAGTTTGTACTTAGGTTATGCGTTCTGCTATGTAAGGCTATAGAGTACAAATTATGTTTTTTTACACTGAACATGCTATGTGAGTTGCCAATAATGTTTTGGCAAAAAATGAAAACTTTTAGTACAAGATACCATTGCAAGCCTTTTACATAATTCTTCAACTTTTATAACTGTTTTTGTATGGTTGCTACATGAATGCAAACCGACTACAAGTGTAAACCTAAAGCAAAGAAAGCTAGTGAGCTCTTTTGTAACAGAAAAAAGTGATATTGCATCATTTTGTTCATAACTTGTATGTAACAAAATATTACAATCATATGTTTGTTCAAGAACACATACATAGAAACATAAGAAAGCAATCGGAAAAAAAATACATTGAACATGGTAGCAATCCATAGCTGTCAAATACTTTAACATGTGGCTAACAGCATCTGCAGGAGCTGCCCACTATAACAAGAATGCATGTATGAATACATATTAAATGTTGTGTGCACGTACTCCAAGCAGCATACATAGAATGCAGCTACATTCTTAACATGCAGTTGTGCTAATACAGTTCAGATGGGTACAGACGTGTAAGACAACACTGTCTTGCACATCAGACTGTAATGCTGCCTGTGTAGCATCTAATATAAATATGCTATACAGGGGTTAATACTAGTATATGGACATCTACATATGGGATCAATACTATGACCATTCCATGTATGATGAAACCTATTGGCAATGTATATTTGCATACCAACAGCTGCTTATACTCCATAATCATGGAGCAATCATCATTATATGCCTTAAAATGATAGAGATCAGTGTGAACTTTTAAGTGTATGCGTGTGCTATCATAATATGACAGGCATTGAATCTAGGCACTCATCATATGAGAGTTACAGATTTATATGTCCATTGACACACCATTGTCAGTGAAGTCATGTCCACAGCCCACACTTATCTCTAATGTAAAGCAATACCCAAGTGACTGCGTATTGTATATTCAAGTGATGTCTGAAATGTTATCCAAAAACACCACAAAACAGACCCATCATCACCTTAAGAAGGTGAAATATGGAAAGAGGACAGCATAAAGATTAGATAATTAAGCAAGCAGGGGAACATACAAAGTACAAGTATAGGAAATGTAGCCAAATAAGGACACAGGAAGACAGGAAAGGAAAACAATTTAGATTCTTGAGTCAGACTCCTTTTGGGAGAAAGATGAAGAATGATGAAGTCTGGACAGAAACATCAGGAAATGGAGTGATAGGGATGTTGCACATGGAAAGGGTGCAGGGGTGCACACATATATAGACAGATAAGACAAACTATGACTAAAGTACAGGCATGACAATGATACAGTGGGGAGGGCATTGGATGGCATCACAGTGGATACATGCACTCAGAGGAAGAATACACGGCACAGGCAGAATAGATAACAAACTGGGCACACTAATGCTTGCAATAAGGTAGGTGATGAGGATGGAAAAGATATGGTATCAGCAACTTTCATTTTAATGAATTTGGGATAAGGTGCCTACATCAGATGTGTTACCAACACTCATGATGTTATAAAGATGTTGCATTTAATGGTTGCCATCACCTGATGGCCTTCATATGGGTACATGTACCATTGCTGTATTAGCAAATCTAGATATTTAAGATGAAGTAATTAAAGAGATGGATGCCATCTACATTTGGTCAGTTTAATTAACTGGTATTTCAGACTACATAATTGTTGCATAGACAGACTAGAGACATCAAACTACTTAAAGCTATAGACTTACTTTACATTCCTCTGTTTCAGAAGTTAAAAGACCCCACTTAACGTCTGAGGTAGAACTCTTTAATTAAATGTACTCAATAGAGCAATAGCTTTTATACTTTCAGTGTTGCATTTCTGGAAATTGTTCCAATAAAAACACATTAATACACTGAAAATATTTTTTGGAAAGGCATTTCAATATCCATGTGCAAAACCTTGATGCTCAACAGCAGAAGGAGAGAGGTTTATGACAATGCAATTCAATAATTAATTTTAATCTTAGTTATTGTCTGAGAATCTTGCTGGATTTCTTAACAATCTTCCATAGTTGGAGTCTGTGGTATGCATTTCTGTTGCATATGCACCAGAAGCTGCTACAGGTAAATTCCCATTAGATAGTCTATCAAGACATTCTTGAAACAGATGAACAGGTCATTGTTTGTCCACTGCTGATTTTGTTTATGCTTCTTGGGATGCTTTCTTTCATATTTCTTTGGACAGATTTGACTACCTCTTAGCTGAAGTCATCTCGCACAGTGTCAGTGGTGCAATAGATGACACATTTGTATTTGATGCAGAAGCTATGGGTTCTATTTCCACATCGGGGATGTGGATTGCTGACATTGCAGTGCAGCATAAGTAGAGTGCTGCACTTGTGAGTGTGTTGTCCTTCAGATGAAATATTAAACTGAGGCTCCATCTGCCTGAATTGGTGGTAGCTTAGCTGTATGTAAAAGATTACACAGCATCCATCAAAAAGACTAGGGGTGCTTTGTTTATATACAAAAATATCTCTTATTTACATACTTACAAATATATGTGCATATATATATATATATATATATATATATATATATATATATATTTATATATATATATATATGATAGATATAAAGACTAGTGGTCCTTATATATATATATATATATATATATATATATATATATATATATATATATATATATATATATATATATATATAGGTCTCCTTCAGACAATCAAAACCCAAGATCATCGAAGACCAAATCATTGAGATGAAAATAATGAAAACCCATTTCAGCAAAAGACTGGAGCAATGAAGATCTTCCTACTGTTGGCTGACAAGGTGAACTTTGCTTTTATCCCAACTATAATGCAATCTTGGAGTTGGTATATTTAGTTAGGGGAGGTGTGGGGGGCATAGCCCTCCTCCTGTATGGGTTAGGGCTGGTGCGGTATAGGTTTTCTGACATTTTGGATGAGTGATTACTTGCTATGGGAAGATCTCCATTGCTCCAGTCTTTTGCTGGAATGGGTTTTTATTATTTTTGTCTTGATGATGTGGTCTTCAATGATCTCTGGTTTCAACAATCTGAAGTACACCCATATATATATATATATATATATATATATATATATATATATATATATATATATATATATATGTTTACACAATCATACAAAATTTTCATCTCTGTTAGACTCCTCACTCCTTTTTCCATAACACCATCATCTGTTGCTAAAATCCATTTGCCATTAAACATAATTTTGTTTATTCTTTCATTCCATATAGCCCATATAACATAGAATAACTTATCTGTTCTTTCAAAATATTCTTTACTTCTGTTTTTATAATATCCATATTTAATCACATCCATGTTAATTTTATCCACTTATTTTACATCCTCAAAAAAACTTCTCTACATATTTGTCCATATAACTTTTTTACTCTTTTATATTTCAAAATCACATGTTCCATAGTTTCTTCTTCTTGACAATGCAAAACATATACTATCATTTTTCTTCTTATATGACATATTTCCTTTACTGGCAATTCATCTATTACCAATCTCCACAAAAATCTTGACATTCTACTTTCTGATTAGACCATTTGCTTCTTATTTGTATAACTTTATTTTTTCATCTGCTAGATTTTCCCATAGTTTTACATAGTAATGTTTTATCATTACATTCTTATATCATGTTTTTCTATCTTTTTCTCTATCATCAGTATTTATTTTCCATAAACCAAAAACAATCTTTCTTGGTAATATTTTATTTCCTGATTTATACATTAATTTTCTCTTTTACTCTTTTTTACCATACCCCACAATATATCATACTTATATTTGTACAATTGTACTACTAATCTCTCAATTTTTTCATTTATCTACTTTAATACCTTCTACAAATTTAATGAAGCAGCATATACCAGTGTTAATTAACCCTAAATCTCCTCCTTCTTCATTATTTACATACAAAACCCCTCTTAATTCCTTTTCAAATACTGTTGGTGACATAAATACACTTGCTAAGGATACTATTTTTCCCAATAGTATTGAAGTTATCAAATAAGCCTTTTTTTCTGAATGATAATTTAAATGTTCTCCAGAAAAGACAGGTTTATTTTAATTCTTCTATTGTATTTTCCCAGTTGGGTTCTACTTGCATCTCTATTCCCAAATGTTATACCTAACACAGAAATTTAATTCACTGTAAAATATACACCCTTGATCTTTACTGCATCACCTAAACCTTTACTATTCTCTTTATTTAAAGACATGCTTATCATTGTTAAAGACTCATTTGTGCAAATTATTACTTATTTTATCCCAGTTTTGTTTTTTACAGTTATTATAATGTCATCTGCATATGTTATCAGAACTGAAATTCTTAATCTTATAAGTGTTATTTACCCCACCCCTTCATTTTGCAATTTATTTCACATACTATCACATTCACAACTAATGCAAAGAGTATACAACTTTTTGGACATACCTGTCTTACACCACACTCCATATGCTAACCAGTAATTTACAAGTATTTTTACTTTATTATTACTATACACTGACATACATAATTTCCTAATTTTCTCAGTTATATTCTTTCATTATTGCCCATAATATTTCTTGTCCAATTGTGTCAAATGCCTTATTAAGGTCTCCTATTATGATTTTCGCTTCTTATTTTCTGTTCATAATATCATCCACACTTTCTCTAGTTATTCATGACAACCCTTCCCCTTTACACTATACATGCTATCTTTATTTATTTACATATTTAACATTTGTTTGCCAGGAATGTCTGACTGGGACAGAATGCATTTTCAGAGGAGGCCTGGGAAGAAATACTCCAGATGCATGTCTTTAGAATGTGGAAGGAAACCAGTGCACCTGGAGGAAACTCACTTGAATGCACAGAGGACATGCAGACTCCACACAGAATGCACCCCCATCGAGAATTGAACCAGAGAACCTCTTGCTGTGAGATGACAATGCTAACCGTTGCACTACTGCATTACTCAAAATGATCAGAAAATCCTATCTTCTATATTTTCAATTTTAGTTCCGAATCGCTTTTGTATTATAATAAAGATCTTATAATCATTATTATTCAATACTATTCGTCTCCATTTTTTAATTGCCTACATCTTCCTTCTTCCATATGAATTTAAGAATTCTGCTATATAATTCCTTATATATAATACCTTAATTTAATCATTCATTCAAAATCTTAAAAAAAAAATTGCCAGTCCTTTAAATTTTTATACATTTCATACCCTAATCCATCTGGTCCTGCAACCACATTTATATTTACTTGTCCTGAGCTACTTTATCTAGATCATTTAAAGAAATCTCCTTTTCCAACCCTTTATTCTCTTTTTCTGTTAACTTTCCAAAAATGTTCACTACCTTTTTTCTTTAAACATTTCTTATATTGTACTACACTATTCATAATATTTCTCCTACGTTCTTTCTATTCCTCCTTTTGCATTTTTATATAGCTCATTACACTACCATCTTCATTTACTAATTTGCTTAAGTAACGCAATAGTTCTTCTCTTTTTCCTAGTAAAAAATATCTTTGCTTGTATAACAATTCTTGTATTTTTCTTGAATTTCTTTCATATAATTATTTTTCTTTGTCAAAGTACTTTCTATCATTATGTTCTAAATCTTCCAATACATTATGTGTTCTTTTATATTTTTCTCTCTATTTTCTTCTCATATCATATTGCCACTGTAAAAAAAAAGCATTTTTATATCTTTCCTTAAATATCATCCACCATTCAGGACATGTTTTATAAAATGTTTGCATAGTTATATGATCTTTCCATACCTATATTACTAATCTCTTTCCTTCTTCATTCCCTGCTTTCTCATTTATCCTTTTTATTCCTTTGTCTATTTTATATATTCCTTGTTTTTCTTTATCTCTAGCCATATTGCAAGATGATCAGAAAATTCTGTTTCAACTATCTCCCCTTCTCCTATAACTAAACCTTCTGATATTATAAAATAATCTATTTCAGTTCTATACTTACCCTTTTTGTAAGTCCATGAATTTTTGTGCCAAAGATTTAACTTACCACATCTTATAACTTCTAACATTTTTCTTATATCATTTAATTTCTTTTCATGCTTGCTTCTTAAATCACAATTAAAGTCTCCTGTTATTATAATGTTCATATGTATCACTACATAGACTAATATTTGATGAAATGTGCTTTCCCTTCCTTTACATTTAGTATAAGCTTATAATGTTATAATTCTGTATACTTGTTCTTTCCATTTTAAATCTATAATGGTTAATCTTCCCACATTTGTTAGAGTTACCTCTAATATATTTACTTTATTTCTAAAGAGTACGGCTGTTCCAGAACATCTTTAATTTTCCAAACTCGAGATTATCTTTCCTCCCCATAGTTCCTCTGTTTATAATGCTTATTCATTTGTTTAAAAATCTTGTGTCTCCTAATCTAATTACATTTACATCACATATATTACACTAGTCTAAAATCCCTATTCTTCTTACTAAATTCTTAATACTATTCACATTTAGAGAAAGCACTCTAAAATTTTCATTTTCCCTTTTACTAAAATTCATAGCTAATTACTAGGGTAACTTTCTTAACAGGCTATTCTAAGCCTAGCCAAGTTCTTTCTCCAAGGTGAAAATCAAACACTGTACCTTGTTCTTCTGAGTTCAATCACTTTAACCAATATAGCAAGCCCCAGTCATTAGCTGTATATATTCTTTTTCATCCATTTACTTTCTTTTTTGTTTTTGTACTTATCCCAATAAATTTTCTTTTTCTGTCTTTTACCCTTTTACCAATAGAATTTTTTTTTACCTTTTACTACCTTCTAATGTATGTCTTCTTCATCACTTATTTCAGAACTCATATCCATCACGCAGCTTTCTTTGAAACATTTCCTCAGAATCTGGCACACATTCTCCGGTCTCAATATTTGCTTAAACCTTCATTTCTTTCATCAGTCCATCATTTTTGTATCTTACCATCTGTCTTCCATCTCGCTCCCTGTTTCTCCAGACTGCCTCTGTGCCTGGAATGGAAACAGGAACTGTTCCTCCAAAATGGGTCCCACTCGCAACATTGATGAGTAGGGTAAGCTTCCCATTGACCTGGCCAGATATGGCCTAGTAGCATAAATACCACCTAGAGTCTCCCTGAAAAGAGGCTACTAGCCTAGTTAGACTAACCTAGTCAACAAAAGGCTAACAAATAAAACACAATCCTTGCATTCAGCACTGACTTTGCAAGATATCCATTTTGAGCAAATGTCTCAGATTTCTTCTCAGCATCTTTCCATTTGTAACATGAACAGCAAAGTTTGAGTTTGTCACCTAGCTTCAAAATTTTCTTTCTGCTTTCCTGTGGAAGTTGCCTTTAATCTTACTCCATTATCTCTCTTATAAAGAAGATAGACATGTTGATGTTTAATCATAGTAGTATATTTTAAGATTGTTTTCCCTTCAGTGTGTTTAACTGAAATGAAGGAGGAGGAGTAGGAATCCCTTCATTTTAATCTGCATGTCATCAGTAGATGATCTACTGATAAACTTTATACAGTGTAAAGAAATATTTATGCACTCAAATAAAGCCAGATATAATGTATATGACAGTTACTATTAATACCCTGAGTTTTCTTGAAAAGGTTTTCCATAGTCTGAACCACTTTCTTTTTTCCAATTGTTTTATTAAAGATAAAATAAGAGAATAAACACAATCTGATACATTGATTACTGAAATGCTGTCTTAACCTGATGATTATATGTGGAATACACAGACTGCAGGTTGCATGAAAAAATTTCTATTGCTCTGAAAATTCCTTGAATGTTATACCTCCATGCTGTTGACAACTATCTGAGATAACAGCATTAAGTAGTCCATGTTTTTATCTGCATTAGTAACACCTAATACTTGTAGTATCTGTTCACTTCACAACCTCAGCAAACATCAAATGATAATCTGCACATATCAGGTATGCACGGTAACAAACTGAAGCAAATCAACTTTAACTTGTCTCCAAATGCTTTCAGAATTGAATAAATGATCATTTATACTCTTGGATTATTGTTGTGATATATACTATACACTGAACAGTTTTAAACCTCTTGCTCAAGTTACACTAACATTCAAGCCAGTATAATACATCAAAATCTCTTTCTTTACAGTTCATTGTCTAATTGTGACTCATATATTTCAATATTTTTGTTTTCCTTAGCCAACTAAGCACTGCCATTTGATTGCTTTAAATATCAAACATTGTATGTATCTTATTTCCTCTTTAAACAAAAAAGTAGAGCTAGATTTATTTTCCTGCAACAGACCTCATTGCTGGGACATCATCTTCTATCAATGTACTCTTACTAATGAATCATTCTGAACTTACAGTTAAAATGCTTTAGGTTTCTTTTCTGTCACAGGAAATGTTAATTATACAGCTGTATTGAGCTTTAGGTTGTTTTCTCTTGGCCTATTTGGTAACACATTCTCATACCATGGCATTTACTATAATCCCATACTTCAAAGTCAGCCTTTATACAAATAATACCATCAAGCCCCTCAATGGTCTGAGCAGCATCTCTCTTAAGCAATTTAGGTACTGATGAAATAACAAATGAAAGTCAGATACCTTCCTAAGGGCTAATTAAAACTACATAGCTCCTTTTATCATTAAACCTTATTTTCCAAACTCTTGGATTTTCAGATAAAACAGATGCATACTTGCTCCTGATAGGGCAGACTCCACCTGTTCAGTTATACCAAGCAGATAATACTTTCTTTAATGCATTTATTAAAATCTTGCAGATCTTTACAAATGTGATTTTACTTGACTTCACAACAGTGCCACTGCTGTTCATTCATTCACTAGACTCTGTTTTTTAGTCACATAGGTTTTCTACATGTGGTTTAACTCCTTTTTGAGTTTAATCTGTAGAGCTAGCAAAACTTTCCTTGTAGCATTTATCACTGGCAACACTATATGATCTCTGTAAATATGATAAATTCCCAGCAAACTGCTAGAACCTATAAACAAATCTTCATACTCTAAGCAAATCATCCTCCTGAACATTTTCTGATCCATACTATCACTGCACATTTATAGTGCAAATTCATTTCACAATACCAAGCCTCCAAGTCAAACATTCCAATACAGATACAGCATGTGTCTGGAAATCAATATTTTGTTGTTCTTATGTTCATATGTAAGCACATTCAGATTTTCTGTTTTCATGATGACTAGAATTTGCAACCACATTGCTGAGTGACTGCTTCAAATTGCTTTCTTTCAGATGCAGTGCTCTGAAAATTTTAATAGAATAATGCAATGGCTACATGCCAGGATCTAGTCTAAAATCACACTTTGATAATTAACTTTTGATATATTCTTCCCAAATTTGCAGAACAATTTCTGGTTGTCATTTTCCTGTGCTTTTATCTTGCACATTGTTCTATGCACATTCTCAATACAAATTGTACTCAGACATATCCACGTTCCATTCCAATGAATGTACACTTCTTGATAGAAAATGCATTTATTTAATATTACACAGCTTGAAAAATGATTACTATCCTTCAGCTTATATATACTTTCTTAGTAGCAAGACATTTGTTTTAATTATGCTTACCGCTGTATTTGCTGAACAAGGTTCCGTGTGTGTCATTTTTCTCTGCTTTTGATATTTATTACAAATTTCTTGAATCACTTATCTGTTTTACTCATTTTCAAATTATTCATCTCAGATACTGCTCTATACACTTGAAACTCTTCTATGAGGTCATTTAATTGTGACAAGGAATTTTTACTTACTCTCCACGAGTTATTTAACATCAAATACATTTTCTTCTATGACTATTTCCCATACCACACACATTTTTTCCCCATTCCAGTGATTTTGTAACTCACCAAATTCACCAATTTTGTCTTAAATGCAGTGGTATAATCTACAGTCTTGAAAGTCAAATAATGAGCAATTGTCAGACTATCTCACTTTACAGTAGCTCTGAAGCTTTTCTCTCTCCATTGCGCTACTCTTTTCAAATCTTACAAATGGTACACTTTCAAGACTTCTTTCCCTGTAACATTAAAAAATGTAGACATATATCTAAGTACAGTCATGATGGATCAAATTTCTGAATCTACAATTTCCAGCTCTCACACACATGACTTTGGAGTGAATGGTTATTAGTCTGTTCCACTTGAGTTGTTTCTAAACTAAATGACAAGAAACTATTTTGGATCCCCATGTAATAACATCTGGACATTTGGGATGGCCTATATAAACTGACCAGCACCAGCTGTATTGGTAATTATTTCAGACTGCACAATAGTTCAAGATACCAAACCAAATTATACAAACTGTGAACTCTTACACAGGCTATAGGTGAGAAACTATTTTAAGGTTATATACATGTTGCATAATAAATCTGCTGTAAGTGATAGGGTACATTACCCAAACTAAGAGACAGTGTTCAGTCCATGGCCACCTTTTGATTATTCTTTCAAGAGCTTCTGTATTCAGAAGCTGAGGTGATAATGCTAAACAGAGAGAGAGAGTGAGAGAGAGAGAGAGAGAATTTCAGTTGCTAAATAAATGCTGGAGATCACGGCTGAACAGTAAAGCAATGCTGCTGATGTGTTATGAGCACAAAGGACCATGTACATCAGAATGCTAGAGACACTGTATTTGCAAGACAGACAACCAATGTACAGGTACAGAATAGTTAATGTGCAAAATATTGTACTTTTGTTGATCATTTAGTACCTTTGTGTATAATAGAGAATTAGTTTATAAATCGTAATGTGATTTGATTTCTTGTAGTAATGTTGTGTTAATAAAGCAACAGCTGTAAAATGGCAGCACATCACCTTGTGCCTATTATTTTATATGGCTTATCAAGCAATATGCAATCCATGGAGTACCATGATTATGCTCTGAAAATGAGAAAATGGAAGTTTTGTTAAACACTTTTCTGACATCAGAAATGTGTTTAATAAACTTTGGTTAAGCATCTCTAAGTGTTGTTAAGCTCTAGTCTCTTGCAAGGGAGTAACAGTAGCAAGAGACCACAAAGCAGCAACAGAAGTTAACGCACATTTAAAAACTGTTAGAAACTGTTATAGACATTACTCTCCCACACTTATAAAACAAAAAGTGTTATGGAATGAAGTGCATTAGAAGCTTTTATAACCATTAGTTCTTCAGTGGGATACTTTGCTTTTTGCCTACTGTATGCATGGCAGCAGAATCTTTTACAACTTTTAAACACATGAAACACTTTGTGTTCTTACACATTTTTTATAATGGGTAGTACACTGAGCAGATAAAGCCCCATGCACTACAAAAAATTATGTCTTGGTGTTTTCATTCATAATTATCATTTTATACTCTTGATATGGATGTTAACATTCACATCTCGTGCATCACTTTAATCCACTCTCAATGTGAATTTCATGAAATCCACGTCTTGAACACATAATAAATTGGTTATAATCTGAGACCCAGTCACAGTCCTCTCTTATACCTAAGTAATGAGGTAATGACCTCAGAGAGATTACTCCCGGTGGTCGGATAAATATAGGTCTTCTACTTCTACTGCACAACCAGGTATGTAGCATCAATTTTTGCACATGGTGTCAAGCTTATGTGATAGTAATGTGACATTCAGGTATAGTATTTTTTTATAGATATATACACGGATCTACTTTAGTAGATTGAATTGCCAGAATGATGGAATTTAAATCATCGAGATGAGTACACCAAAATTAGTGTAAGAGCGAACATTTAACATGCTGAACTTAGGAAGAATAAAAAGCTACTATGCATGTCAAACAGCAGTCAAACTTCTGAATGGAGATCATGGAACATTCAGAAAAAAACAGCTGCTCCATTTAAAGACACATTTTAACACTGAAATGTAAGTTAAACAGTTATGAATGGAGATGGTTGTACAGTGAGGATTGGGAAATTTACCCTGTTCCCCACTGTAGTGCAATCTTGGGATTGGTATATATAATTTGCAGGGGATGTGGGGGGTACAGGGGGGCTTCCCCTGCAAAAATGCTGAAAAATGATATTTCTATGTTAAAATAAGTGTTTAAATGGAGTAGCTGTTGTTTGTGAATGGTCCATGAACTGCATTCACAAGTTAGAATGCTGTTTGACATGCACAGTAGGTTTTCATTTTTACTAACTTCAGCTTGGTAAACATTCATTCTTACATCAGTTTTGGTCTTCTCATCTTGATAATTTAAATTTCATCATTCTGGCAATTTGATCTATTAAAGTGGATATATATATATATATATATATATATATATATATATATATATATATATATATATATATACATCTAAGTACAACCATGATACATATACACACACTCACATACATACCCTCACACCATGGGAAATCTGACTTATGTTGCCCAGCCTCCAGGTGATGTCGATATATATGAGATGCACATCTCATGTGTATATATTCCATTTTGCAACAATGAGATTATGAGTATGTATAATCTCTCTTTTTAATATTTTATTAAATTTTAAGAGAGAAAAAGCCCCACAACATATTGATATAACAAATAACTAGAAAGATGTCTTTATCAAACTGTTCAAAATGTTAACAGTTAATAATTATTTAAACACTATATACAAAAATAACTGATCAGTATTTTGCTAATAAAGCATTTAGTTTCAACCAATATTTATAACTAGAAGCTATTTTGATGGTTCTCATCTTAATAGTTCATATTTCATTTTGACAAACAACCTTAGAAAAATTTGTGAACTCCACAAGTAAGTTTTTTTGTTTGTTTGTTTTTAGTGACCATATTTTTAGCTGTTGTTAATATGCTCCAAAGAAGATTTTGTAATCTTAGGATGTTTCCAGGAATTGGAGCATTAAACAGGACTAAAACTTTAGTGAGATTAAACATCTCAAGCCATAATAGCTGCATACAATTATTAATTTCTTTCCAAAAAGGTTTCAAAATGCTACACTTAAATACCACATGTTGCCAATCGGGACTAGGTTCATAGATTCATAGGCAAGCTCTAGGCAATTGATCTACAGACCATTTCAAGCTTAGTCAAAAAAACCTATTCAGAATTTCCCTCTAGCCTCAAGGAGGGCAAGACAGGATAGACCGGGAGGTAATCTGAGACTGCACATTCAATTATATAGGCTTACCTTGAAGGTAGCAAGAGTTCTACTCTGCTTGATATGTAGAGGAAGTTTTTTCAAAAATGAAGGATACATTGGGATATGAATCTATCACACCAACATGCATTATTTATCTGTTGATGAAGATTTAGTTCCTTAGAATTTGATGTACCATTTATTTTCATCTTCAACATCTAATACCTCATTTTATACCTAGTTTCTATCTGAGAAGGAGTGATAAAAGCTCTATGTAGATATTTCCATGAAAATAATTTCCAAGAGTATCATTAATAGATTAGGAATCAGGTGGCTTATTAATATTTTTGATAAAATATTTCTTTATTAACCAAATAACATTATTATATAATATTTGCTTATATAAATTGGATATATTATCATTATTTTAATATATGATTTCATGTAATAATTTCCATTTATCCATATTGCTTGGGTTTTTCCACACTGTTACTATTTTCATAGCTGAGGATAAATCATACATTATTATATTAGGGGAACCAGTACCAAAAACTTCCCAATCTTTTATATGTTGCTATCTATGACTTATTAGAATACCAAAAAAATTGGAAGTATAGTATTGCATTTCTTTATAATCTCCTTAGCGTATATGCATTTATCTATCAATCTATCTATAGAGAGAGAAAGAGAGAAAGTTTGAATCATATATAAAATCTTTGGTAAAATCAATCATATTAATTAAAGTCAGTCTTCCTACTATAGTGCAAGAGAGTTTATTAAATGTAATGTAAATCCAATCTGAAAACAAGGCTGGATCCTTACCTTGTTTTAGAATAGGAGAAACTAAAATATATTTCCAAGAAGGAGAGATGCTTGATGTGGTTTTGACTTCTGTAAAAATGTTATATGGAATAATTAAAATATCATGGGTTAATAATTTATACAACTTAGGGATAATACTATCATTACCCAGAGTTTTTGCCTTTAAGTTTCTTAATCTGTTCTTTTGTTTCTGACATATTAATGGGTTTTCCTATTTTCCTTATTTGTTCCAGTGTTAGTATATTATGCATGTTTAAATTTAGAACACTTTAATTATATTTTTCTGTTTTTCACTTCTGTTAAGTACATTTAGATCACTATAATAATTTCTGAAACATTCCAAGATATTTTATATCCATGACTATTATGTTGACAACGGATTTCTTTGATATAATTAGACTTAATAATTTCTTAGATCTAATTGCTAATCCATGTATTTTTTTTAAGGAATATGTTTGCAATTTAACTTTTCTTAATGATATTTTATGTGTTGTAAAATCTCCATAATTTTGAATGTAGTACTTTTATTTTAGCCTTCAATTCTTTATTACCTTTTATCTAGTTATCCTACCAAATAAATAAGCCTTATACTCTCTCTCTCTCTCTCTCTCTCTCTCTCTCTATATATATATATATATATATATATATATATATATATATATTGCATATAGTCGACTTACCATTTTTGTTGACTTTCATATCATCAAGACCACATTGTTAAACGTTTAAAAGCATGAACAATTGGAATATCATCATTTCCTTCTGGGAAAGTAACCACTTGGCCACCAACACCTAAAATAGAAACATAAAATGAAACCCAACAAAGTGGGGGGTTTTGCCCAAACCACTCAATATGTGGGACTGCACCCCCACCCACAACTAAATATAAAACTCCAAGATCGCACAACAGTGGAGAAAAGGGTAAAGTTCACCATGGTGGCCAAATGGTTCCTTTCCCAGAGGGAACGTATGATGTTCTTGGTGTTTGTGATTTTAAGCTAGCAACAATGTGGTCTCAATGATGTGAAAGTTAATGAAATGTTAAGTTGACCATATGAAGTAGACCCATATATATATATATATATATATATATATATATATATATACATATATGTGTGTGTGTGTGTGTGTGTGTGTGTGTGTGTGTGTGTGTGTGTGTATACATTCCTATAAAATTGTAGATGGCACTATTCATCATAAGTAGTGGCCAAAAGAAAAACATGTCTTCTTTTATTAAAAGACTTGAAGAAATTTGGCAATAAAGTGCATCTCATATTTCTAGCTAGAACAAGAATATTTTTACCAGAGAGACAAAAACATTTGACTCACTAGACAATGCAGTTTCCTATATTCAAAAACATACAATTCTAGACAACACTGAGAGTATGTAATTTCAATATATGCTTGCATGTCATTACATGTCTACCATGGAGTCAATGTGTTGCTGAAAGAGTAAGAGGAGTGCATCATTTACGGAGCGTTTTGTCACCTGTTTCTTGTATAAAGACATGCTTGCCTTTCTAGAATCTATCTTTTGATATACTGTTTTCCCAGATGCTCTGGGTTATGCTGTCTCTGGGGATAGTATGACTGTATCCACAGTGAATAATGCTGATAATATGCCAAGCATATCACCAGACACCAGCAGGTGCAAGCAGTAATTAAAATGCATTAGCATAGCCACTGATACACATGACAAGGATGTCTGTTTGCATTCTAGTGCTTCCAAGGTGCCTTTCATTACAATTATGGAGTATGGTACTTTGATTATTGAGTTTGTGCATTTGCACTCTGTGCTCACCTTCTTTAATGAGGAAGTTTAGTGGCATCCAAATGTTGCTTTCTCCATAACATCAATATATGAACTTTTTGGGTTAGGATGACAGGCTGTCATTTCTGGGGATGTGCCACATGCAGCAAGTGAGACATATAGCGGTCATAGTATGGTTGGAATATGCCAGCCATCTTTTCAGCATGTGTTTGTAGATTCTTAAATGCAAACCTTAAATTGTATTTATTTAGGTGCTTGAACTCAAGCCATACCTCTCATCTGTCCTTAACTTTGCAGAACATCCCTGATGTTGCTTTATATTTCTGCCATGTTCTTTGCGAAAATGTTGACTATTTGGTAAATCACTGAGGATAAAAATCAGTAAATAATGCTAGATATTGCAGTTTCATATTTTTTATTGTTGAGAAAATGCCTGTTGATGCAAAACCTGCTGTTATATTAAAATTTTAAGTAATATGCAGTAATATTTAAGCATTGTCCCTGATTTTGGATCCATATCCACCATTTAATTTTGGCTTTGTCCCTGATTCATGAGTAAAGAAATTGAGAGCAATGATTCAAGCACTTTACAAGCAAGTAGCTGGACAACATCAACACCAAACCATAAATGCCAGTGTCTTGTAATGTCTTGCCCATGCAAGCAAGGAATGACTCAGACATCTTGGGAGCTGTTCTTCTTGTGACTGCATGCTAACAAACATGTAATTTGGTGCATAGAGACTCTGTGACGACATTATTATGTCAGTACAGAATTTGCATAGACATACCATCATGAGATGCTGATGACAATACAGGATCTGCCACTGGTCATCATGGCACAAAACTGCTATTTGGCTTCCATGGCAAGTAGTTCTCAAGATGCTGTTGATATAGTATGGAAGTGTGTGGTAATTTTCATTGTTTGACACAAGTTGAGGCACTAGTGACACCAGGCTGAGTCATTAGTGGTACTGTGTCAAGTAGTGTAGATCCACACTCTAACCCACAGACATCCTGCATATTTCCTCTACATTTTTCATCTAAGTACCAGAGCCCTGCAGTTTTACAAGCAGTCACAGCACTGCTGTGAGGTGTAGAAGCTCTTGTAGGAGTACACCAGAGTCTGAGCTGGAGAGGTTCCAAATGGTGTGGCAAATGGGTTTTATTCATCCCTGAATGCACTTCAGATGTAGTCACTGGTGATACTATTGTGTGTCCTTATGCCAACCCTGTGAGTAACGTATGGAACCCTGTGTATTCTGTGTGCACCATGTTCCTGTTATAGATGACAATGGCTGTTCCTCATGTAATCTAATCTCTGTCATTTAAAGTGGTAATGTCTGATGCACCATATATATTTTGATCTACTGTTGAGTGAAAGATCCAAATGTTGATGCTCACAATGTTGACCATAAAAGGTTCACTTTGTAAATGTTGACACACTACAACATGTGCCAAGCAAAACTCTATATGTTTGTTTATGTCTTTCGGCTTTTCCCGGTTAGGGGTCGCCACAGCAGAACTCCAGTCCGCTAATGATTGGCAGTAGAGTTTTATGTGCTGGCTTGCCGGGCCTAATGCACAACCTTCAATGAAGGAATGCCCATTCACGCATGTCGCCACACAGAAGACGTTCTGAGAATCGAACGGGCAATGTCTAACCTTGATACGACAACGCTACCGCAGCACCACCACTGCAGTGCCAAGCAAAACTCTATATGCAAAACAAAATTTTAAAAAGTAGCATAAAACATCATTTTTTGCAATTGCAGGGGCAAGATTGCACAATGTCTGAGAAAGGAAAATATACTTTCATATCTCACCCAAAATATCCCTAATGAAACCATCCTTCTTGGAGACATTAACATTAATTGGCTGAACCTCAGCAATCCAAACTCTCCCCATCATATAAATCTCTATGGATTTACACAACTAATCTCTCAATCTACCCATACTAATAACTGTCATTCTGCAAGCTCTTGTAGGAGTACACCAGAGTATGAGCTGGAGAGGTCCCAAATGGTGTGGCAAATGGGTTTTATTCATCCCTGAATGCACTTCAGATGTAGTCTGGTTAATTGTTTCTAATGCCAGTAAATAATAATCCAGAAACACTACCAGACTCCCTGAGTGATCACTCACCGATAAAATGTTCAGACATACCACCCATCTCTCTAAACCACAACGGCTTATCACCGACCATAAACTTTTCAACTTTAACCCTGACATGTTTAAAACCCTTATCTCTAGAATTAACTGGAACTTCCTTACACAGCTCCCACTAGATGATGCAGTAAAAGCCTTCAGCTCAGCTTTCATTAGCATTTTAAATTATCTAGCTCCACCCAGAAAAGTATGGATAAAAGCAAAGCAAAAATCTAACCCTGGTTATCTAAAACCACCCATACCTTTTTGAAATCTAGAAATAGGGCTTGTAAAATATGGGTACATTCCAAACTTTTGGATGACTTAAAAAAGTACAAAGAACTTAGAATATTATAATTCCCCAACAACATTAAAATTTGTTCCAAAGAAATTCTGGAATGCCATAAACCAGATAGTACATCCTGGCAACCCGACCTCACCAAATCCATGTCTTGACAAGTCACCTGAAGAGACTGCCAACAAATTCAACACCTACTTTACTGAATTTATTTCCAAAATTTTTCACCCTAACCCCTCAAACAACATTTCTAACCTCCCTGAACCCCCCAACTACTAACACTGAAAACACCTTCTATTTCAAACTTGTTCCCCCTAACTACATCAAAACTTTACTCTCTAAGCTCTCTCTCTGAAACGTCAACTCTGTTATAGAAATCAACATACTAAACCTCACAAAATGAGAGATTAGGTACCTTCTCTTGCCGGCATTGTTTTGCCTGTCTTTATTAGTAATACAGCTGTTCTCTACCTGAAATCTTTGAATAGGAGGTTGGAACTGAAATGTTTTGCAAGCTGCAATACTGGGAATGTGGTTTATTGTGCTACCTGCATGACCTGTGACTGTTACTATATTGGCAAAACTAACCGTAGTTTAAGGGAGAGAATTTTGGAACATGCAGGTGATATCAAGAAAGGCAAACAAAGTAATGCACTGGCCGAGCATGTCACTGAAAATGGGAGTGAACATAAATTTAAGTTTGCTGTTCTGGAAGTGCTATGTGAAAGTCTGAAGTTTGGTGATTTAGTGAATTTGACAGAATGTGCAGAACTAAGATGGATTGTCAGTTTAAAAGCTGATAAAGACCCAGGCTTGAATGGGCGTGTTTCTATTAAACCTGTCTTGAAATGGAGAAAATTACCTCACTGAACTTTCTAATTAGATATGTCATGTGATCTATATATAAATGGTTGCCTTGACTGTTTTTATTGTAAGTCTGATGAAGCAGCAGTTTTGTTGTGAAAACGTTAACTTTGTACATTAATTCTTTTACTTTACAGCTGTGTTGGTCGGCTTTATATTTTTATTTTATAGTTTCTTGTGTATTTTGTCAACCTTAACTGAGCAGTGGCACTTTTTTATACTTCTATATTACTTTGTTTGTGTGCTATACTGCTCAGACATGGCAGAAGGCATGGATGTGGATTTAGGTTATAATCCACACAAAACCTTGAATCATTCTATGGAACGCCTCTCTCGGATGTCAGTGGTGGATTGTAATCCACTGGTGGCCTTAAATCCTTCAAATGAACTGGAAACGGAGGTATACAGCTCTCAACAGTTTTTAACAGCTCTGAGAGACTTGGAAGATAGATTATTTAAATTTAAGCGGCTGAAATGGCAGTGGTTACATATGGAAGCAAATCTAATACATAAAGTTGTTCCCCATGGTCTTAGAGTATTAAGAATGCCAACATATGGGGACAGCCACCAAGAACTTCTTAAGCGCTGACAGTTCCTTAATCTTCATCTAAGTTTTGACTACATCCAATTGCTGATTGGTTACTTTAAACCTGCAGAGTTGCAGCTACAAGAGGAGATCAGGAAGCTACAGGCTGATATCAATACTCATGTTTGCTCTGATTCATGCAGAACTAGCATTGATATGATGTATGATAATGTCTCTGTTTTTGAAAGTAGACTGCAAATGACAAAACGCAAGAAACTACTTAGGGACATGGCAGTTGTTAACAAAGGACATGTTTTTTCTTGGCCCTGTGAAATAGCGGCTAGAATGACTAGCAATGAGAACTCTAACAGTGCTGGTATGATGTCATCAGAAATTGACAAAACTGTGAATGCAGAAACATCTGTAACAGAAAAGAAGAGCGAGTTGCTCCAGACTTAACTTCTGTTAATGTGACAGTAGTACATACTAACAGCCCAGCCTCTACCTCTAAGTCAGACACTGTAACAGATGGAACTAAAGTCCCTGTTTTTTCCACTCAATGAGCCACTTCCAATCAGCAGGATTTGCAGAAAGGGAGATCGAGGAGCAGAACACAAAGGAGAGGGAGAGTGAGGTTGAAATCACGCAACAATATGAGAATGCAAAACAGGAATGTGGTAACTTAATTTTTAATATCTCATCATATACCTTTTTTATAGATGAGATGAGACTCTTAGATAAAGGGCTCTCTTTTATACCTGCCCTCAAGGCTGTTTTATCTGATGTTATTACTGACCTAAAACTTTTGCACGTAATGTTAGTTTAAAGTATCTATTTAAAGATAATCCCCCGGATTCACTAATCCTCCGTGTAAGACTTAATAAGTCTTACTCGGAGGCTGCAGTTGAACGGTTTGACGTCAGCATGCCAGGAATATTCATGAGGGCACACTGACTCAACTGTAACTCTTACACGGACTGAGTAGGAAAGCAGGGGGCATGTCCGACTGCAGAGCAGTCTAAAGGTGCATGCCCCTGCAAGGCTTTAAAAAGCATAATGTCAACACACAAGAGCGAGTTCGCTCAAATGTACTTGCACCCAACACCACACTCCCTGACACTGTAAACCCCCATCACATCTTATATAAAGTAAATAATTATATATATATTTTAAATCCACAATATAGCTGCCTGTATTTGCGCGTGTGTGCGCGGGTGTGCCTATTGCTTAGCTAGACTTAGCAATTCTGACGTGGAAGAGCATAAGAAAGAATGTTTATGCAAATCATGCCAAATTGCAATAGCGTAATGGTAGAGCATATGCACAAAGAGAAGGCATTCACGGGGAGTCCCACCACTCCCCTTCTTATTTATGTTTTAAATCAGTATTTGAAATAATACCAGACATATATGATTAAAATTTTATTAAAAGCAGTGACATGGCCAATGTATCAGTGAACAAAATATATATTTTTAAAGGACCCAGATATATAATAGCCTGCTGTTAAGCAATTCTTTACACAGCTAAATACAGGTGCCCATAGTTTAATAGCGCTTTACCCAGCTAAACAGAGGTGCTCATAGTTTAATAGCGCTTTACCCAACTAAACAGAGTTGCCTATAGTTTAATAGCGCTTCACCCAGCTAAACAGAGTTGCCCATAGTGTAATAGTGCTTTACCCAGCACAATAGAGTTGCCCAAAGTTTAAAAGCGCTTTACCCAGCTCAATGTGTTTTAGCGGACGTGCGCGCTGCGCCAACCAGGGCACCGTAGGGCACCGGGGAGCAATTTAGAGCTAAGTTGCTTAAACGCAGCCACACTCCCTAGCCTGTCTAGACATTATTAAAATAAAAGAATGACAAGGTTCGAACCCAGGACCCTTTGCATCATAATCAAAGTACAGAACCACTAAGCCATGACAGCATAGGAGAAGCAGCCACTATTAACATTCATAAACTTACGAATGGTAGTTTAACCATTATTAAGCAGGTCTGCAGTCAGCTGAGAATTTTACAAAACGGCCAATCACAAAAAAGTGCAGGAAATGCGGCATATTTAAGCCCCATAGGTGGGAATACTCACCATAACTGATTGTAGCTCACATTTGCAGTCAGAATGGCAGGTGCAGGAGAGGGTTCACGCTTCCGAGCACAGCGTTGGGGCATCGAGGAGTCCAAATACATGGTTTGGCTCCTAGTCCACCATCACGAGACAAGACTCCTGCAGGGCCAGTTCCAAGGGACAGAGTACAAGGCAGAGGCTTGGAACCGGTTAGCTCGTGACCTCACCAGTGCCACAGGCATTCCTTGGACTGGTGAGCAGGTCCATCACCACCATGCAGACCTGAAGAGATGAAAGCAGGACCACCTGAACCAGTGGATACAGGAGGCCTGTGGGATGCAGAATGCCCCACAACTGAGTATGTAGCCATGGAATCCAGTATTGATAGGCTGATAAGGCTGTGCCACCAGGCAGGTTAGTGATTATTTTGCATGTATGGTTATATAAAATATGGGAGAGAGCATGAAAGAAAGTGTTGTAGTCCAATAAAACAGCCATAGAATTGCCTGAACAAGTCCTCTGCATATACTGTCAGATAAAAACATCAGAGAGGCAGAAAAAGAGTGTAGTAACCCATTAAGAAAGGTAACATATGTCTGGAATAATATCTCTGCAGGCACTGTCATATAACATAAGTGAGTGAGCCTGAAAAAAGATTGTTCTAACCTATTAATAAAGGTATAATATATCTTGAACATGTCTGCCATAAACACCGTTAAAACAAATAAAGGTGTGAGCCTGTGGAAAAGTGTGCAATCTCATTAATAAAGGTCTAAAACCCAGAGTGTGTCTGTGTCACAGAGTCTGAAATGTTGTTGTACCCTTGCATTATACAAACAGTACTGTTTGAAAATGTGCTGGCAACCCAGAGTTATGCAGTCCCATATAAAGTGGGTGATGGAAGTGCTAGTAGCTGTGAAACATATATACAGTCCACAATAGTCAGTTACTGGCTGGCATGAATAAGTAAATCTGGCACACGTGTAGCATGTAATTATTCATCAGTGAGTGTGTGTCAGGAAATGCAGGGTTCTGTACAAATCAAAGTGAAAATGTCATGTGAAAACATCCCAGATATGTAGATAAAGAAATATAAATGCAAACAAGAAATATGTAGCAGTAACATCTGCATCCTGGACAGTTAGTATGTCAGATATAGGTCAGGCATATATTGAACTAGCCAAACTCATGACACAACCTAATGTATGGAGGCAAGTGTAATAATACAGGTAGGTGATATACACTTGCAGTCACTGGGAATGTAGTGTAGACTAAAAGGTCATTATAAGATGTTAACCGAGGTTTTTCTACACCCTACCATATGTGCATAAACCATGCAATTCCACACCTCAATGGGTATGTGTAATCTTAAATATTTGTTGGGACATATGTCCTATTGTTTTATAAATATTTGCATTGATGTTGATGCATGTGCCCTGTTCAAACACCACGCTCATGGTGGCCTGTTGCTATCAAACATCCCTGCATGCTGTTGGAATATCCACTGTCATTCAATATATGCATGTGTTATGCTTGCTGTTCAACTGTTGGAACCTTGGTGTGTTGGGTTAATGGGAATATTACTGCATGCTGTTACAACTAATCTGGAATGCTGTTGTTTATGTTGTAATTAAACACACCTAATCACAGAACGTATGGGAAGGCCGGTCCCAGCGGACCCACCTGTCCCTCCTCAGTTGGTGAGTGCACCTGGCACCAGTGGCTCTGGTGCCCAGCCCAGGCTCCCCTCCACCGTTGGTCCTGTGCCACCTTCGGGTGGAAGCACTGCAGGGGATGGGGCTCATCTCCCTCGTGCAAGCGTGGGCAAAGGAGGGCCACCTGTCACCCTTGCTAGGGTCCGGGCTGTGGTGCGTAGGGAGATCCAGTGTTCAGTCGCCGATCCCCTATGCCAGCTCGAGGCGAGAGTGGCACGTCTCTTGGGTGAGCCTGTCCATCCTACACAGCCCTCAGCACAGCCACCCTCAGGGCTGTGAAGGTGCAGTGGTGACTGCCCATGGGTGGGGATCTCAGTTCCACTGTTACCATCTGTGGGCTCATGGGCTTGCGATTTCCAGACATCCTTCCTCGTCAATTGTGTTCACCCACCCCATGTGTCAAACTCTGCCCCTGTATGCATCTTGTTTGTCTTGTCTGTTTACCTACCCAATCTACCTCCCCAAATATACCTACTTCCTCTACCTCACATTCCACTCTCACCTGAAAAGAAAATAAGAAAAAAGGGCAATCTGTTCCCACAAAAAATTATGCCCCATACATAGCTGCCCAATTCGCACACATGTCCGCTGGACATGTAAACTGATAATTCTAATTGGCAGTACAACATATTTTGTTGTCCTCACCCCTCTCTCAGGGGTGGAAGGTTTAAATTTCACACCAAATTTCAAACATATGCACAGCTGTTGCTGGTAAAGAAATGTGCAGCTATGGACCTTCCCTACACCCATCCTCCACATCCCGAGCTGCTTACCCTACTGTCTTTCCCTCTTTGTGCCCCCTTTTTCACCACTTTCCTATCTCTCCATTTTCTTTTCTTTAAAAGAAATTAGCGCGGGGGTTAGCGGGAGTAAGCACTTTTAAGCAGTAGTTAGCGGGGGTGCACGAGTGTGAGCTTGTGTGCGCTTAGCTAAGCATTGCTAAGCATCGTGCAAACCAACGCAAACCCGCTTACAACTGCTTAAAAGTGCCTTAGTCACTCTGTATGACAAGGCCCTTGTGCTGCTCAGCAGCAAAATAAAAAACCTCGTCAGTCTCAAACCCAGGACCTTGGACTCACCCGTCTGCATAAAGTACCACTACACCACAGCAGATATACAATAACTTAGTGCTGAAAGCAATATATCATGCATTACCATGAGTGAATGTAAAGGGAAAATAGGAATGGCATAACACAAATCTTGTTCTGTGGGCCTTAACCAGCAGGTGCTGTGGAATTGCATGACATGACTGTGAAAAGAGAATCAGCCATGCTAGTAGGAAATAATGTTACAGTAGCACTTTACAAACCCCACACAGTATCAGAGCAGGATAAATACTGGCATATTTGCATAGGTCACAGGCCAGACCTCCCAACAGTGACTGATCTACAGTGATGACCCTGATTTGTAAACAAATGTTAGCTGTGCCCCTCTGACTCCCTGTGAAATGTACTAACAGTAGGCAGAAAGGTGGGGAATCTCACTTAATGACAAATGTCAATAAGTGAGAGTAGACACTGCTTGCACGTCAGAAAAGGTATAGTAATACATATGCTCTGAATCCCCCAAAGTCTGAACTGCAAAATGTCTGAAATATATCATAGGTATATCCCAGTTATATGTACCTTTCCCTGAGGCTGTTCAAATATATACCTGAGAGTATCTGAGGCCTGGAAGAGTCAGAAACACACAGGCATATCAGCTTGTCTGCTGTTACACACTCTGCAAATAGCTGTAGAATGAATCCCACAAGCATGCCCTTATGCAGAAGTACAACACAGAAATATCAAAGGATGTAGCCATGTACTCCTAGCAACCACCTGTGACACTGCCATTGTTCAGGTGCTGAAAAGACTGCTGTGGTGCACAGTCAAAGACTACTAGGCTGACCTCTGTCTACCATCTGGATATGTCCAGAGGTGGGAGCTACTCAGACAGACTTCTAGCCTTTATAGACTTACAGATACACAGCAACTCTGTATGTTCAGTAAGATAAACATCACACGATAATAAATAATGCACTCTACACTTCTGCACCCCTATCCAAAGGTACTATATACCCATGTAGTCAGGCACAACCAAGGGTGTAGGTAGGCATACACAGTAGTGAAATATGTCCAGTTGTCCTGAGCAGACTGTGCTAATTTCAACACAAACAAACCACAAACTGTTCAGAAGTGAGTAACGTACTAACGACAGTGTAGCAGTTCACAAACAGTGCATGCGCCTGATATTCATAATTGGTAGTACAACATACTTAGTTGTCCTCACCCCTCTGTCAGGGGTGGAAGGTTTCAAATATCCCTCCTAATGTATTGCATATGCACAGCAGTTGCTGGTAAATAAATGGGCAGCTATGGACCCTCTCCACACCCATCCTGTACATCCCGAGCTGGTTTCCCTACTGTCTTCCCCTCTTTGTGCACCCTTTATCACCACATTCCTATCTCCCCATTTAATTTTCTGTCAAAGAAATGAGCACAGGGGTTAGCGGGAGTGAGCACTTGTAAACAGTAGTAAGCGGGTTTTCACCAGTGTGAGCATGTGTGCACTTAGCTTAGCATTGCTAAGATATGATAAGCTAAGCCAAGCTTGGCTTAGTATTGCTAAAATAAAATAAGCTAAGCTAAGCTTAGCTTAGCATCGTTAAGAGTCTCGCAAACCCACGCAAACCCACTTACTGCTTAAAAGTGCCTTAGTCACTCTGTATGACAAGGCCCTTGTACTGCTCAGTAGCAAAATAAATAACCTTGTCAGTCTAGAACCCTGGACCTTGGACTTACCAGTCTGCATGAAGTACCACTACACCACAGCAGATATACA
>NC_056731.1:419081961-419174783 GCF_019279795.1 Protopterus annectens
GAGTCACCTCTGTGTATCCAGTTGACAGGAGCAAGTAAAATCACATTACATGTGTGTCAAAGGCCAGGGTAGCATACGGCTAGGCTGATGTAGGCCCTAGGGCCAATAGCATATTACCAACCTATGACACAATGCACACCCACTTGTACTCAGTGCAATACCTGCTATGTGACATGGAATGAGTGTGACAGTGACTGTGTGCAAGGTTTGTAAAGGTGTGATAGCTTAGTGTGAGGTTGTGTCTGTCATGGTAGTTTGTGTCCTAGGTGTGAGGCCGGAGAAAGGTGTGTCAGTTATTGGGATGCAGACATAGTAGGATGGCATATGTTGTGACGCAGTTCCTTGTGTACGACCGTGGTGTCCCAATGTAGGCTGAAGCAATACATGTATGCTCAGTAAGTGGTACTGCTGGTGACTCCAGCTCACATATGAACTGTTGTACTACCTGAAGCTGTAGGCCTAAACAGCACAGTATGGTGTATGTTCACAGTCCCTGGTAACATTGTCTTGTGTGTTTCCTGTAGTCTGCACAGATTACATACCACAGGCATAGGTATCTGTAAGTAGGGGCACACAGTACTATAAGGTACACAGGTAATGCTCATCTGTGTCGGCATACATCTGTGTGTTGTATGTATGTCCGATGTGTGTTTAATGATGCCTGTACCATGCCCACAATGACATGTGTGTTACAGGGTATGTGTGTGTACCTAGCAACATGTATACTCTGTTACAGCAGTATGCCAGCTATATTAACAACCGTGCACATATGTTAGGTAGGGGTAAGGCATCAAAGACTAGGGTGGTTTACTGGTAATACTGTAAATGTACATGACATTCATTACATTGGATGACATATTTCTTCATGCATTAGCTTGATATATACCCCCGGGACGAGGTTGTGCATTGTATCCCAAACAGTGTGCCGACTACTGGTGTATACTGGTTTGTTATATGGAGTGTTGCAGGCACTGTCAGCCAGTTGTGGGCTGAGCACTGATAAGTGGTATTGGATGTGTTTATCCTCTGATAGACAGATAGATGCTATATATGGCAGTTAAGTGATATCTGTACTTCATAATGTTGTGTGCCACATGACATGCTCACACATATCATTTAATTGTCTTCCAGGGTTATGGCTCATCAACGTAATCCATTGTATTCAGCTGCGGAGGAGCAGGAAATTCTGAACAGCCTGGTGCAGCACTATAACCTGCTTTTTTCCAGGGCCAGCCAGCACCAGCATGACCGTACTGCACTGTGGCAAGACCTTGTTCGCCGGGTAAATGACATAGGCATGCATAACCGGAATTATGAGCAGGTACGCCATCACTGCAGTGATTTAATTAGACATGTCCGGTGGCATGCGTCTGATATCCATAGGCAACAGCTTGCCACAGGTGGTGGGGCGGCCATACATCCCCCCCTCACCAGAGTGGAGGAGCTGCTCCTAAGTGTGGTGGCTCCTGGCCTACAGCAGCAACAGTGTCACACATGTGTCATCATGGAGGCCAGAGCCACCCAGCAGGATGACATGGAGCATGCAGGTAATACGCCCTAGCTGTAGACTACCGTTACCTGTATTGTTAGAATATGCATATGTGAGATTGTACTGTGTGTTTAGCAGTTGTGCTGCCTAACATGTGCAATACTGATATTTGGAATAGTATCCATACACCTGTGACTGTTGACTGTTGTTCCACTGTCGTTTAGCACACTCACAGTAGCAATGCCACAGTTGTGGCCACTGACAAACTGTGTCATATTCTTCTAGGTCCCTCTGGTGTGACAGCAGGGCAGACAATACATGCTGGTGAGTGTGTTAACACTTTAATATTGGTAATGAAATGTGCATGTCATAGGTGAGATGTAGGCCATGTACATGTAACACACCTACGCATAATGCATGCTGTGCATGTTTTCTGTGAGACATCAATCATCTCAGTAAAGTCAGTAGCTGCCTCAATCACATGCAATGCACAGTGCAGCAGACACAATTGTGGCAACACTGTACTGCACATTGGATATGCATAGTTGCTACAGCTGTACACAACAGAACACGTTTATCATACGCAGTACACGAAAACATGCTACATTTGGCATTATCACACACCTGCTGTAAGGTCTTACTGCAGTATCCCACATGTCATGCGCACACACATGATGTACCTCAGGGGTAGAGGTCTATCATGGGGATGTGCAACACTCTGCAACACATAACACAGTAATGTTAGGCAATGCTCCCTATTGGGCACCTCACAAACCCATGTACAAGGTGGCTGTGTAATTGTGAACATACCCACGGCACTGCAGTTCAGGTACAGCATGCTAGGCAGTGGTCTTGCACACATTAGTAGCTGTGAGTGACCACAAGATGCATGTTGATGATGGTACAGGGTACTATACCCCATCCAATTACAGTGACCACAGTACTACTCATAGCAGTCATTGCTTTGCACTTCAGTGTTGTGTGTGTGCAAACATATGCACCTATACACAATATGCATAGCATGTTGTCAGTGTGCTTACATATGCCAGTATACACAATATGCACAGCAGTCGCCATCCACACAAAGTGTTACATATATGTCCTGGAATGCTAGTGGGTGTATAGGTCACTTGACACACATTTTGTATGTGTGGTGTTTAATGTTGCAATCGTGTAGCATGCCATGCCATGTCTGGCACCCACATATCTGCAATATGTCCCACACACACCATAACCACTGTACACTGGCCATGTCGAGCATTGGGTTTCCTTCACATCAACATGCACCGCACATCCCGTGTGAGTACATAGCATGCATGTGCTACACCTGTGCCCACTATTATCTGCCATGGACACAGACACTGCACTCAGACATGGATATCTATGTGTCACACAGGTAACACATGCAGCCATGGCATGTATACTTGTGAGTGATGGTGCACAGGGCATTGCAGAACTGATAATACCTGCACAGCAATGTTGTGTCCATGTACACATTGTGTTCCAGGATGTAGCCAATCACTGAACAACTACACAGTTGCATCAAAGCCATGTATACTGCCATTTAATAGGGGCGTCTACACTTGCACTGCATGGTCTTGTGCAACACATATTCTGCATGCTGACACGTGTGTGGTGACTGTCTACCTTGTGATACTGACACCCACCTTCACCCACTATAGAGTATGTGTTGGATTGCTGGTATGTGTGTGTATGTGCTGTAGTGAGGTGTGTATTAGTGTTCATGTGTGCATGTGTGCATGTGTGCATGTGTTCATGTGTGCATGTGTGCATGTGTGCATGTGTTCATGTGTGCATGTGTGCATGTGTTCATGTGTTCATGTGTGCATGTGTGCATGTGTGCATGTGTGCATGTGCAGACTGTAAAGTGTGTTTCCTGTCTTCCTCTCACAGGTGCTGAGGTAGGGGTTGGTGAAAGCAGCAGGCAACCTGAAGCCACTGCCACAAATACTGGTGATGATGACACATGTATTTTGACACAGGAAGATTTGACAGGGTCTGTCATTGGTCCGCCAATCGACAGTATACAGCATTCAAACCCATCTATGCGCACACTCATACTGTCAGTACATCTCTCTCCACCAGTGGCCATAGGCGAGGGACAGCATACAGTTGGCATTGACCAGGAGAGTGTGGTACCCATGGCACTTGCACCTCTCACAGCAGCCATAGCCGTAGACCTGGAATGGTACCACATAGGTGGAGGTCCAGGGCTTCTCGGGGGAGCACCACTGGTCGTATTGCCCCTGGCAGGCGTGCCCTCACAGGTCTTACAATGACCAGTATGTTCCAGGCTGTAATGCAGGCTCAGGCACGTATGGAATGGTATTCCAGGCAGGGACTTAGGGTGCAGAGGGCACATTACATCGCTATCAATGACAGCATCCGTGACCTTGCTGGTGCCATCCGGACTTACACCGAGGTAGTTGATAGATGTTGGGGGGAGACATTAGATGCCCTCCACAACATGTCTTCCATGAGCCAGGACCATGTGGGATGGTTGCCGGACGACGCCGACCAGCAACAGCAACAGCTGGCAGTGGTCACGGATGGCCCACAGTTCACAGCCACTCCCGTAATGGCAGTGCCAGCCCCAGCAATGCTGGGGCTGGCCTGTCCATTGACTGTCCCAGTAGACCAGATGCACATGGCTCTGGTCAGTCCCAGTTATCATACCTCTGCCTCTGATGACAGTACCCAGTCAGGGTTGGTACCCGATACTGTCCGTAGCACCCCCAGGCACAGGTACTGTGTCCATGGCCAGAGACAGTGATCTGTACAGCCTAGCAGGTACAGTCTGTGGCTGTCCCACAAACTACCGTATATGACAGCCACATGGTGGAGCTGTGTGCATGCAGACACACACACATTAACCAAACAACTAGGGCTCACACATACACACACACATTACATCAACATTGGCCCATGCTGTACTGTTGTCCCTCACACACACACACACACACACACACACACACACACACACACACACACACACACACACACACACACACACACACACACACACACACACACACATACACACACACAGACATGTCGATTGGATGGGTCAATGTCAGGCTCTGGCAAACAGCAAAACACCCTGTGCATGTGATGATACCTATGTCACCTCCTGTCATCTGCATCATTGATGGAGGGACAGGCTAACATGGTGCTGATGCACAAGATGACACTATAGCAGTGTAGCAATAATAGCAAGTTGTCAACAAGGAAATGTAACGACATCCTTGTAGGTATATCTGAGCAGACATTATGCATCAAAGCTCTGATTGTCAATGTAGCATTGTTTACACCACTGTTAGGTCTGAGTATGTATTGTCCACCCATGAGCCACTTGGCTGAAGTGTAATGTGTTGCCAGCATGTGTTAGTGAGTGGACAGTACGTGTGTGATGTGTGCAGTACAGATTAGCAAGTGTACATCTGTGAACATGGTGGGTGCGCACTGTCTGGATGTATGTGCATAGTGGACACATGGGACGTGTGGCATACCCTGTTGTACACATTGTTAACATCTCATAGTATCTTTCAATGGCCAGTATGCATTCTACTACAGTTATGTACTAACATGGGTAGACATGTGTATGACATGGGTTGACACTATGCTGTGGGTGATACCATTAATATCTGTCAATGATTTGCAGTCTGGTAGTATACACAACCTCAACAGCATGACTATAAGCAATCATTGGATGATGTCCTGACAAATGACACACAGTAGTAGAGAACCCAGTAACAACTGGATCCTTCTGGTGCTACACTATAACACTAACCAGTGGTAATGACCGCCACCCATTCCTGTGACCACACCTGTTTGGCATATAGCCCCCTTAGGTACATGCAGACACACTAGGGATGTGTCCATCCAAATCTGGAAATACATGGATTGGCCTACAATGCATTCCCTGGATGGGATGCATATCCTACACAAGGGTATCATACAGACAGATACCTGTTGTCTGATACAAGCCGACTATGGCATAGTCATCCTCATGTACTATATATACTATCCCGTCAGTACCACACAGGTGGTAATCCTCAACATGTATGTTGGGTACCAATTTGTACATACAGCCTCATGTTATGTCATGTGTCCTTTGGTATCCACATATCAATAGGTATTGTGGAGTCCAAAGGTGTATCACATAAGACATTAGAGGCCTGAATGCATATCCACAAGGCAGTCATACACCTATAAAGACTGTCCATTCTTGGCAGTCTTTGTTGTGTATGACCATGTCTGACATATACCCCAGGCATATACCCTCACTCACACTACTCTTAAGTAACTGTCATGGGTGTGTGTGCCACAGATGACCTTGGCCACAGAACACGACAGTGGATGGCCTTGTCACATACATACATATGTGACCTATGATCTGAGAAGCAGTGGCACAACCTGTCAATGGAAACAAATGTATTCATGTAGTATGCAGGCTTCACACCTATGTACTGATTGAGGGGACATGTACACATATATTTGCCACGCAGATATCTGATGTGTGCAATGCACTTACTATTGTAATCATACTATGTCATACCATAGTATAAGCAAAACCCACACTGCATTGACCAACAGTCAGCATTTGCAGGATTCAAACCCTGACCTAGCTATGTTATGATACTAGAGAGTGATGCATTAAGACAGCACGCTATCTGCTTGACTGGGTGGTTTCTCTTCAACGGCAGTATTTGTAGGATGGTGACATCATCAGTCTTTCCAAAGAGGAATGTACCTATTTTAGTGTGTTTTCCCAGTCTCCAAAAAGAGCACTCCTTTCAAAGACAATTGCACACACACACTCACTGTTTGCAGGATTCAAACCTCTATTTAACTATGTTATGATACTAGAGAGAGACACATTAACACGGCGTGCTATTTGCTTTACTAGCTGGTTTCCCTTCTCCGGCTGTATTTGTAGGATGGTGACATCATCAGTCTTTCCAAAGAGGAATGTACCTCTTTTAGTGTGTTTTCCTAGTCTCCAAAAAGGGCACTCCTTTCAAAAACAATTGCACACATACACACACCCTCCACTCACACACACACTCACTGTCTGCAGGATTCAAACCCCTACCTAGTTATGTTATGACACCTAAGAGAAACGCATTAACACAGCACACTATTTGCTTTACTGGCTTGTTTTCCTTCTCCTTCTGTATTTATAGGATGGCAACATCATCAGACTGGACATGGTGATGTGTGTACACTTTATTTTATGCCATTCCAGGAATGGTCCATGTGGGTCAGCAGGTGTCAACAGCTTGAACAAGACCTCAGAATCCTTACCTTGTGTGATCTATCTGTGGACACATTGACATTCCGTCATATGTCAACATATATTTATGCACAGCTTGTTGGTTTTGTGGATACTACATGTGTCTGGGATGTTGATAAAGGGCTATTCAAAGTCTAAGTGACACATGTGTAGATGTGTTCATTGATGTATGTCCTGGGTGGCTGCCTTGCAAATAGTCTAGCATGTTTGGGAACCATGATCCACACATGAACATACCATGGTTGGTAGGGTTGTGTGTATGTCAGCTTCCAATAGCTCTGTTTATGACTGCAACCATGATGGACTCCATGACCTTGCAGATCAGACTTCATAGGCGTACTGAACTTGACTTCCCATGGTGTGTTGTGCACCAACACTTGTGGGGAGTGCCATATGTAGTTGTGACACATTCAACGGTTCCACATCCTGTGTAGGGGGTGAGGCTCAGCTGACTGTTCAGGTGCATGATCTGTTTGTTCTGTAGTTTGTGCATGACACATATTGGGAATCAATGTATTTCACTTGCTGCCATGCTTTTGGCAGTGGGAGTAGCTGCTCATCCATTCTACATGTGATATCTCCTGGTATGATGATGTGGACTATTGTCAGTGGGAGATGGGTATGTACATATGGGCCTGTCTGTCATGATGTCGGCATTGTCACTCAGGTACAGTTGGCCCTGACTCAGGACATATATGGGTGTACATTGCTATTTATGACATAGCTGAAGGAGGTGTCATGATTCAGTCTGGACTCCTTCTCAGCTACTCTTTACAAAACACCAATGAACATGAGCACTAATCCCAGTTATACACTTTTACACGCTCAACACCCTACTTATCCTTTGGGATCAGGCTACAGAGTATGTCATGATAATATCCTGGCATGTCCAGGGGTCGGTTTCGTGTGTACTCTTCAGTCCAGCTGACAGATTTTGTGATATTGACACAATGTCACATCTGCTTCATGTACACAGACAATCCTCTCCTCCTCCCAACAAACTCAAATATATGTGTGAGATGCACCTATATAGACATACAGGGTGCTGAACTCTCTCGACCCATGACTGGCACAGTCTATCAGGTGGTGAAGGTAACCACATACACCATATATCAGTCTCACATATCCTCTAGCAACAGCACTCAAACCACATTATCACACATAGACATACTCGGATGCTGTAAATTGTACTCTACCTAAGCAGCAGAGACTTCTAAAGCAGATACACACACACCTGCTACCCCACTACAATACCCACATATCACATAGTTTACAATGTCAGTGTGCCACACAGTCACTGCCCTTCGGGCTAAACAACACACCTAATACACTTGTAATAGGTGACACTTATTGTCAGACACACTGACGTACCACTCACCAGCCCTAACAAGGGAATAGTCACTTTGGGCTGTCTGTTGGGTGCCAGGATCTGCCGCATAACACAGGCAGTCAGGTCACTCCAAAGCAAGTACAGGATTGGCACCATCATTGTCCATGCTGGTGTGTATAACCTCAGACGTTACTCCCTGGACCACATGACATGATACATGGAGGAACACTCTGATCATGTAGCCCAGGCCAGTATGACCCTGACCTTGTCTAGCATCTTACACCCACCAGTTATGATGTCACAGTATATGGACACACATATCACATTTAACAGTTGCCTAACAAATTTGTTTAATTCATAGGGGATACAGTGTCTGTCAGCCTATGGTGACATGCTCAACATGCCACGTAGCTTCACTATGGACAGCTTGCACCTGTCACCCTTGGACTTTGGAATGCTGGCTATGGCTCTTGCTACTACCATAGTGCCTTTTTTAAGCAGGGCTCAGAAGACAAAGCCTCCTCCATAGACATTACAGGTTAAATGAAACTAAGGGTAATGCTGTTCAACAACAGTTGTGTTAACCTCATATTGCGGTCACTCAGGCCTCTCCTCAGTATGGAGGATAGTGATATCTGTGCACTGACAAACGCCTGGTTCAGGCTCGCTTATGCACACCAGCACTACCAGGTTATGTTTCATACCATGCTGCCTGACAACAAGACTTGGAACAGACAACACATCTAGGGGGAGTATCCATATACATCACAGATACACACACCTCTGGGTTAGTAGCACTGCACAAAGCATCACAGACCATACATATACAACTACCATTGTGCAATATTGCCTTTCAGTTTGTTGCCTGCTACAAAACACACTCCCAAACTCAGGAACCACACTCAGCTTTCATGGGAACTCTGGAGAATATGAAGGTCTCCACAAACACCATTATATTGTGTGACTTCATATACACAAATATTGACTGGGGATACTATTCAAGCCCCGACACCCTTACCCAACAGTCACTACAATTTGTAGACTCATATGCTATGGCACAAACAGTCAGCACAGCCCCAAGGGGGAATACATATTGGACCTGATCATCACCAACATGGGGACTCTATGTTCCACACCAGCGATATACCCCTCATTGGTAAGGTCAGAACATACATGTATCTCACTGGACATACATATACCTTCCACACACCCATCCTGGGTAATCTTGGTGAACTTCTCATGAGCCAACATCTCACTTCACCGAAGCAAGGTGGTATCCTTCAGAGACCCTGAGACAGTGGCAAATATGGCTCACACTGCTGCATCCTTTACGTACACATTCTATGGACACTTAGTGGACTGCATGGATTGTGCTATCCCAAATAACAACAAGACTCACTACTCCAATGGCAGGGGACTTGTCTGGTAGACCCCAGCCATTAATAAGCTGTACAACGTCAGGAGGAAGCTACTACATGACAGAGCACAATCCCAGACTGGGAAGGCATCTGTGATCTGTACTAGCAGACAGCTACAATCACTCATGAACTATTCTAAGGGCCACTTCTACCAGACAATTGCAACAGACACGTAGGACTATCACACGGCCTTCTTCAGTTATGCCAGGAACCTGGGTGGACACTCACTGATATGCTGTGAGTTATTGCATACTGACTAAACCTACCCTGAACCCACTGGCATTGCCAACATCCTGGCAAACAGGTTCAGTGCAGATGTCTCCCACCCATCCCCCCTAAGGAGCAACTATCCATCCCAACAGAGTATAACCTCCCTGACATCACACAGTAACAGGTGAGTGCTGCCCTCCCCAAAGTGTACATCACAGTATCAATGTGACCAGATGGTGTCCCAGCCTGCATCTTACACGAGCATCATGACAGACGCAACCCTCACATTACATCAATGTTCAATATCGGAGTTACCACAGGATATGTACCCAAGGAATGGCGTACAGCGACAGTGGTCCCACTCCACAGAGTTGGTGCCACAATGGACCACAGACAATATTGCCCTATAAGCCTAAGTAGCCTGTTCTGCAAAGCTATGGAGCGTATTGTCATGAGACTCATACACATAGACATCGGGAACCTACAGACACTGTGTCCTACACATTTCAGCATTGTTGTGGGCAGATCTTGCCTCTTGAACCTGTTTGTATTCTTTAAATGGCTAACAGGTCCATCGACATAGGGATGGCTGTCCACACAGCCTACCTGAACCTTGCAAAACCCTTCAACACAATAACCCACTGGGCCATTATGCATAGGCTCACCAGCTTCGATATGGACACATATCTCACACGATGGATTGATACGTGGATCAGGGATAGCACCCACATGGTCAGAATTGCAGGTGCCATGTCTGACTATACACCAGTTACACATGGCATCCCACAAGACTTGGTCCTGGGACCTCTCTTGTTCAGTATATATTTGTCTGATGTACAGGCTACCACAGGGGGAATATGGCTGAACATGTGTGCACTTGACTGCAAACTGGGTGCCATGATCAACTCTCCAGCTGCCACATGCATACTCAAACAGGGTCTCACAAAGATGGATGACTGGTGCCTGAGCCATGGCCTACAGCTAAATGCCATTAGTTGCATAGTCATCCCCTTTGGGAATAACAACATGCCCACACATTACAACAAAGGTAGTACTCCATTACATACGGTAGGAGTTGTTAGGGGTTTGGGGACATGACTTGTTTGTACTGTCGCCTTTGACATTCACATTGCCAAAGTGGTTGGACACACCTTCTATGTGGGCCACCTTATCCCATATGGTTTCACATCTAAATCGAGTGAGGTCATTGTGCCCCTATACTCATCACATCCATGCTTGGTTACAATGCCACATTTGGGGTGTACCTTACCTGACATCTGCAGTAACTGTACTGTACTGGCCATGGAAGTTCCTCACCAAGCAGATCTAGGGACTCACACAGATGTCCTGCACAGTTCAGATGCAGTAACTCCAGCTCTACTCAGTCGCTTACCACCTACTCAGATATGATGTGTGCCTGTTGTTTACAGATATACCCAACCCAGAATTACTGGACATGCTCCACCTCAGGATATCCGACTCCCTTGGAGCTACACACTCCAGGGACATATACCTCAGCACAGATGTTAATAGGACATTGTGGAGGGACAGATTCTTATCCCAGTGGCTCCACTTACTCCAGAATGTATTCCCAGTTTCACATAGGCAGAGCCAGCCACTGACCACCTACAGGGGACATCTTGATGACTGTATGGGTGATTGTATGTTTACCCCGGGATATCTTCTGTGTCCTTGCTAGACAGAGGCACACTAGCTTAAATGTACATGGGCTACCTTGTGTGACCTACTATTCACACACACAGTGTAGTAATCTGACAGGGTTGTGAATGCCAAACACACTCTGGCTAGGCTTGTACATGCCCTAGGGCAGATGGACTAGTATCGACCTCTGAAGCTATGCTAATGTTCAAGATGCACAATGTTTATTGCTGATACTGTTTGCAGGTCCTTATGATCTTTGCTTTACCAGTTTATATGAACAACTTTGCTATCTGCAGAACATATTTGATTCTGACAGGGTTCCACTATATTATAGATGTGTCTGTTGTCATATAACTGTGTGCACAGGATGGATTGCTGTATAGTGACAAGTTCCTGGGTTAACACATGCAACTGCCATATATGCGTGGCCTACTGCTGTACTCAGACATGGCATAAGTGTGTGAGCATGCCCAGTTCTGCCATTCCGTGTTTTGTTGCCTGACATTTGTCTCATTTATTCAAGTGTGCGAGCATGCCCAGTGTGACCTTTCAGTATGTTGCTATCTGAGGTCCACTACATTTGTTGATGTGTGCGAACATGACCGATATTAACATTTATACTGTGTGTGTTGGAAGTCAGGTTCTGTTCACACTGCAGGACTCACCTTTGTGTCATAACTCAACAGGGATTATGCTGTGCCTGCAGGGTTTCCATGAAATACATTGCATAGACTAATCAACATTCCTTCATACAGGCTGACCATCGTAATACTGTCATGGTTTAGTGGTTCAGTACTTTGGCTATAGTGCACAGTATCATGGGTTTGAGGCCCATCACTGCTTTATATTTTCATACTGAGCAGACCAGACTGCTTAAGGGCCAGTTAAGCAAATATGAGCATGTTGGCTTTTGTTCTGCTATGCCCTACTTAGACCAGGCTTGTCCAACATTGCTTAATATTCACCAACATTGCTAGACGTTGCCCAATATTACTGAACATTGACCACAGTTGTGCTAGTTGATGTGTGTGATTTTGTTTTCATATACTAAATGGTGGTAAATGCTGTTTAGCACTACTTTATATTGCTTAACACATGGCAATCATGCCTTAGCTGGTGCTGCAGGGCTGCCTATGTCGGATGCACATACCACACTCCCTGTACATGTTTGAAAGCAGGTAGTGTCAACTTAGGCATCCCTTTCACTATATGTGCAAGTTGGAGAGAGGTATCATTTCCAGAGTTCCTACTGAGCCAGTGTATGTGCTATGCATTGCCTCTTTGCCAAGGCCAAAGCATACTGGGCACGCCTCCTTCTGCCTGCTGGGGCAGGCTCAGGTTGTTCCTCCTCTGAGTCACGCTCTGCCTGTGATGGCCTTGGCAATGGTGGGGGGCTGTTTGGCCCAGGCCTATGCTGGTCCTGCTGCAGCTGTTTTTGCAGGATCATATTATGTAGCATAGCACATACCATGACAATTTGGGTACATGTAGTTGGTGAGTACTGCAAGGCTCCACCAGATGTGTCCAGGCACCGGAACCGTGACTTGAGCAGCCCAAACACACGCTCTATTACATTACGTGTTTGTGCGTGTGCCTCATTATGGCATTCCTGTTCAGGTGTGTGTGCATTTCTGATGGGTGTCATCAGCCATGGCTCCAGTGCATAGCCAGCATCCCCCACTAGGTGACCATGTGGGATGTCCCCATTGGCAAATATCTGGTACAGCTGTGTTAGATGCCAGATATGGGAATCATGGTAGCTTCCAGGGCAGCCTGCACACACATTCAGTATTATGCCCTGGGCATCACACACAACCTGGCAGTTGATGGAGGGGAAGCCCTTGTGGTTGAAGAAGACCCTACCCCGCTCGCCGGCTGGTGCTTTGATGCATATGTGCGTGCAGTCTATTGCACCCACTACCTCAGGGTATTCCGCTATTTGCTGGAAGAGATGCATATTGCTGGCCAATACCTCATGGGAATTGGGGAAATACATGATCACTGACATGTGCTGACATGGCATCCAGAAACTGGTGTAGTACCCTGGATGCTGATGCCTGTGATATCCCCATCATATCACCAGTTGGTGTCTGGAAGGTACCTGTTGCTAATATTCTTAGGCCAACACATACCTTGGTTTCCACTGGGATGGGTTCCCCTCTGTTGGTTCTGTGTGTGAGGCATGGCCTGCACAGCTCAACAATTTGCTGCAGGAGGTCTCTGTCCACTCTATAGCACTCCACCATCTCCAGCTCATGTAGCCCCTGGTAGGTTACCCTGGGCCTGTGCACTCTTCTCCGTCTCCTCACTGTGGGTTGTCCAGCAGCATTTCCATTGTCACCACCCTCAGCATGTTGCATATGTCGCCTTATAACAGCAATGGCAGCCCCTAACATTTCTTTGTCTCAGTAAAGCTTTTTCAGTTTTCACTTCTATTAGCTTACTGCAGTGTCTGTTGTGAGAAACATACTGGACTGTTGTTTGCAGAGCTTTAAGTACTAGGCTGGGCTGGGCTAGTGTACTGTCTGTGTAATTGCCTGATTCTGATTGTTTTCACCTGCTAGCTCTGCTAGTACTCCCTGGTAGCTTCCTACTATTTGTTGTGCTTCCTTTTTCCTTTCTGTTTCCTCAGGGGTGCCACGCACACAAGCGCAAACATGCGCACAGCAGCTAACATGCATGCACACATGCTTACACGGACTAAAACTTGCTTATTCGGGTTAAAACGCGCTCACACCAGCGCAAACGCGCTTACAACTCTTTAAACAGCCTTATACATGCTTATTCCGGCTTACACACGCACACTCACGCTTACACACACGCACTCTGTTTTACTTGGGTTTCACACACGCACACGCATGCATACCTGCTCAGCAAGAAACGTTGGTGTTATCCACAGCATACACCTTCCATTTCTTGCCTTTCCTAGCCTACCTGTTGACAAACCTCTTTCCATGATGTGTGAATGACAGCTGACACATGCCACTCTGCTCCAATGAGCTTCACTTTTTTCATACATACCCCCCCTCGTGATGTTACCTATCTTCTACTCTGTTACTCCCCATATCCTACTCCTACACTCCACTGACTGTGCTCATTTGCTATGTAAACTTGCGATTCACTATCCTAACACTCATTTACATAGGATTGCCTACTAATGCTTGGTTACATGTCTTAGACTGAGCTTCCCCCCTTAGCAACCTCTACTCGGTGGCCATGTTGTCTTCAGCCTGCCATTCCCTTGCATTGTACATTAACAATTTCAATAAAATCCACATTTGTGAGTTTTAATTTTTAGTATTCTGGGTTTTAGAGCGCACCCCGTTTGCGCGGCGCTGCTCTATGCTTAAACTTCAGAAATCGGCGAAAAAAAAATAAAATATTATTATTTTTTTATTTATTTTTATTATTTGTTGTTGGAAGAAAGTCCGGAGGTTCCACAGAGAGCCTTTTTTTTTCAGCGAGGCGGGGAGAAAATGCTCAGAGCATGTGTCTTTTTTCATATTGCATCAGGTAACATTTCACATGGCCGTATATTTGGCCATTGGCATGCTTCCTGCACTGGATGCAACCTTTATTTGGAGCTGTCACAGCTCTGTTTTGCTATTTGCAGAATGGTACTCAGTTGTCAACTGAGTACATTTCTGCAAACAACACTGCTCTTACTCGGACAGGTTCGGGTTTCCTGAATCGCAAATCTACCTCATTTGCATGCCATTCACCTGCAGTTGAGGTAATTTGCATATCCCAGCCCTGTCCATGTAAGAGCCGTTTTAGGAGCTCTCTTACACGCCCCTACAGGCTGTTCCTGGATCGCTTGTCAGACATCATGGCTGCATGGAGTCTTACTCTACTCTAAGACTCCGTGCAAGCCTTCGTGAATCCGGCCCAATGTAAGTAATGGTGCAAACACACTGAAAAAACCCAGTACTTTCACACCTGAGATACATCCAGTGGTTGAAGCTTTTACCAGGTTATGTGAAAATGAATTTAGGGAGAGTTCCATGTTTGACTGTCAGGCATCATTTTATAATTTAACAGCAGGCGAACATTCTGCACTTAAGGAACTTTGAAGTAATACTGCCATTGAAATACAACCCGCAGATAAAGGAGGTGGGGTTGTTATTATGGACAGAGATGACTATCTAGGCAAGATGAATGGGATGTTATCAGATACTGAAACTTATAAACTGATTCATAAGTTTCAAGTTGATGACATCATAAAAAGAGTTACATTTTTGTTATACGATCTGCTTATGACTGGAGTGATTGATCAAGACTTATGAGAGTTTTTTTGTGTGGAACATCCTTTGGTACCACTCTTTTATGAGATACCTAAAGTGCACAAAAATATTGATGATCCAGCTATGCGACCTATTCTGTCGAGTAGAGGCTGGGTTACTGAACCCCTCTCAATTTTTGTGGAAAGACAATTACATCCTTTATTGGATACTGTATCCAGTGTGCTAAAGGACGCTAAAATATTTTTGAGTGATTTATACTCATGGTCCAGTACATTTGTAGATAGATCTTGGCTGCTTTTAGTGACTCTAGATATAGCTTCACTTTTCACAGTTATACCAAATGACCTGGGTATAGGGGTTCCTATTGGTACAACGAAAATGCATTTTGTCGAATGCATTTTCGTTGACACATGTGGAGCGAACAGGCAAAACAGCAAAACGGCTGTTCAGCAAATTCTCTTTCTGGGAAAGAAGTCACTTGACCGCTTCATTGTTTTGCCGTGTTCTGAAGTGTAGTGTGGTCCTTTCTCCAGTATAGCTCCTGAGCATGATTGTGCAACAGTTACTGATCTTAGGGTTAGGGTGCGGGTTAAGGTAAGTGCATATGTATAAAAGTGTTTACTGTTTTATATTTTGTGTTAGATGTATGGTTGAGTTACATGTGTATGTGTTTTCAGCTGTTTACTTTTATTTAGAGAGGGGTAGAAGTAGGGTTAGGGTAAGTGTGTATGTGTTTGGGACTGTTTATGTAAATGTGCGAGAGTTACTGACCTTAGGGTTAGGGTGCAGGTTAAGGTAAGTGCATATGGTTTAAAATGTTTACTGTTTTTTTTTTCATTAAATTTATTGTTGGGTTATGTGCATATGTGTTTATAGATTAGTACGAGGCTAACTGCTCCTGTGAGCCATTTTAAGCCTAGCCAATTATCTTCTGTGAGACTCAAGCCCTGTACCTTGTGTTTGTAAGGCAAACACCTTAACCATTAGGCCACCCTCTCAAACCAGTTGTTTACTGGTTTTTGGGGGGTATAATTAAGATTAGGGTATGTGTGTATGTGTTTGGAAGTGTTTAATGTTTTTTTGGGGGGGGGGTTGGAACAGTGATTTCTTTCCCTAGGAAAGAAATTGGTGTTCTGTGGTTTCGACATTTTCAGCTTTCGCTGAAAATGTGTCGATGAAACATCGTTCGCTGTTTTTAACGTTCGATGTTGCAATAAAGACCCAGGTACAGAATATGTAAGAGGTTTTTTAACCCTAGTAGGTCATTTTTCTAATAGTAAAGTATATTTGATTTGTGCTTTGTTGGAACTCATACTTGAAAATAATATTTTCATCTTTCATGACAAGTTCTTTTTGCAGAAACTTGGAGTGGCAATGGGGACTGCCTGTACTAATTCTTATGCCAATATGGTACTGGCTTTTTGGGAACATGAATTTGTGCACAACAATAATCCTTTTGCTAACAATTTATGTTATTAAAAATGATTTGTGGATGATCTTTTTGTTGTTTGGAGGGGAACAGCTGAAACACTGAGTCAGTTCACTGAATATTTGCACTCAACCACAAAATTTCTTAGGTTTACTTACCAGTACTCCGAATCCAGTATTAATTTTTTGGATGTATGTGCTAGTATGGATGAACTTAAGAATTTTAGTACAGCTATTTATAAAAAAACATGCAGATGTAATAACTTATTATATAAATCTAGCATGCACCCACAACACAGACCCAAAAATGTGCTTAAAGGTCAATTTTTACAAACTATGAGACTGCCTGACAAGGAAGATGACATCCATGCTACACTATGTCAGACAGCTTGTGACTTTATTGTTAGAGGCTACACAGAGTCTGAAGTATATAAAACTATGGATGAAGTCTATGCCCTTAAAGATTCACTCGTATGACCTTATTTCTCTACTCAAAATGTTAGTTCTGAACAACCAACTAATAATAATAATACTATACAAACAGTTAGGATGCCTCTAACATACTCCAGTAATGTTGGTGAGTTGTGTAATATTTTTTAAAAACACTGGAATGTACTCTAGATAGATGATGCTGTAGCTGACATAGTTGGTCCTGTACCTAAATTTTCTTTTAAAATCAATCTCTCCCTGAAACGTCTACTGTGTTATAGAAATCAACATTCTAAACCTCACATCAGGACTGAGAGATTAGGTACCTACTCTTGCCAGCATTGTTCTGCCTGTTTTTATTAGCAATACAACTGTGCTCTACCTGAAATCTATGAATAGGAGGTTGGAACTGAAATGTTTTGCAAGCTGCAACACTGAGAATGTGGTTTATTGTGCTACCTGCATGACCTGTAACTGTTACTATATTGGCAAATCTAACTGTAGTTTAAAGGAGAGAATTTTGGAACATGCAGGTGATATCAAGAAAGGCAAACAGACTAATGCACTGGCCAAGCATATCACTGAAAATGGGAGTGAACATAAATTTACATTTGCTGTTCTGGAAGTGCTATGTGAAAGTTTGAGATTTGGTGGTTTAGTGAATTTGACAGAATGTGAAGAACTAAGGTGGATTGTCAGTTTAAATGCTGACAAACAGCCCGGCTTGAATGGGCGTATTTCTATTAAACCAGTCTTGAAAGGAAGAAAATTACCTCACTGAACTTTCTAATTAAATATGTCGTGTGATCTGTATATAAATGGTTGTCTTGACTGTTTTATTGTAAGTCTGATGAAGCAGCAGTTTTGCTGTGAAAGCGCTAACTTTGTACATTAATTCTTTTATTTTACAGCTGTGTTGGTCAGCTTTATATTTTTTATAGTTTCTTGTGTATTTTGTCGCCCTTAACTGAGTAGTGGCACTTTTTTACACACTACATGTGCCAAGCAAAACTCTGTGTATGCAAAACAAAATTTTAAAAAGTAGCATAAAACATCATTTTTTGCAGTTGCAGAGGCAAGATTGCACAATGTCTGAGAAAAGAAAATATACTTTCATATCTCTCCCAAAATATCTCTAATGAAACCATCCTTTTTGGAGACATTAACATTAATTGACTGAACCTCAGCAATCCAAACTCTCCCCATCATATAAATCTCTATGTATTTACACAACTAAACTCTCAACCTACCCATACTATTAACTGTCATTCTACAAGTTCTCTGATAAACTGGGTACTTTTTTCTAATCTCAGTAAATAATAATCCAGAAACACTACCTGACTCCCTGAGTGATCACTCACCTATAAAAGTGTTTAGACATAACACATCTCTCTAAACCACACCGGTGTATCACCTGCCGTAAACTTTTCAACTTTAATCCTGACATTTACAACCCTTCTCTCTAGAATTAATATGAACTTCCTTACACAGCTCCCACTAGATGATGCAGTAAAAGCATTAAACTCAACTTTCATTAGCATTTAAATTATCTAGCTCCACCCAGAAAAGTATGAATAAAAAGCAAAAATATCACCCTGGGTATCTAAAACCACCTGTACCTTTATGAAAACTAGAGATAGGGCTTGTAAAATATAGGTACATTCCAAACTTTCAGATGACTTACAAAAGTACAAAGAACTTAGAATATTATAATCCCCCAACAGCATTAAAATCTGATCCAAAGAAATTCTGGAATGCTATAAACCAGATAGTACATCCTGGCAACCCAACCTCACCAAATCCATGTCCTGACAAGTCACCTGAAGAGACTGCCAACAAATTCAACACCTACTTTATTGAATCTATTTCCAAACTTTTTAACCCTAACCCTTCAAACATTTCTAACCTCCTTGAATCCCCCAACTACGAACACTGAAAACTCCTTCTATTTCAAACCTGTTCCCACTAACTACATCAAAACTCTACTCTGTAAGCTCAGACCATGCTCTGTATCTGCAGACAATATCCCTTCATACTTTCTTCAAACTGCTGCCCACTCCCTTGCCATGCATGTCTCTATCTTAATAAATCACTCCATCTCTGAATCTACAGTTCCAACTATCTGGAAAGAGGTCTACACTCTTCTTATTCATAAAGGAGGCAACTCCACAGAAATCTCTAATTTAAGACCTATCGCTATCCTCTCCTCTCTCTCAAAAGTCCTAGAGAAATGTATACATAAGCAAGTTATGCATTATCTCATATAGGAAAAACTGCTGACTCCTACACAGCATGGTTTCTCTCCCACAGCTCTATTACCCTTCCTCAACACTATTTCTCTATCCAAAGATGAACATAAACACATATCTTGCCTATTCCTTGACCTATCAAAGGCTTTTGACACTCTTTGCTACATAACAAACTTACAGACGTCAACTTCTCTTCTGAGACAGTCACATGATTCTCTAGCAATCTCGCTGATAGGCAGCAGTCAGTAAGATGGGACTCAGCACTATCTGCCTCCCTTTCAGTAAGAACAGGTGTCCCCCAAGGATCTAATCTTGGATCTCTACTTTTTAATATCTTCACCAACTCATTTTACTCCTCTTGTCCTCAGTTTATCATTGTCCAATATGCAGATGACTCTACAGTCATCACTAGTGCTAACTCACCCTCTTAGCTAATATCCAGACATCTTTTAACTCAGTAGAGATATTGCTCACAAATAACCAGCTCATCCTCAGCCCTAAAAATAAAAATTGCTACTCTTTCTTCCTAAATCATTTAACCACATCAAGCCTTCCTTCTCCATAATATCCCTAAACAATGGCCCTATAGAAGTCGCATCTAGCACAAAACTACTTGGCATTACCATCGATGATCAACTAAAATTTGATCTACACATTAACAATTCATCAGAAAAAACCATCAAAAGCTAGGACTTCTGTACAGGAATAACAAATTCCTCACCCCTGAAGCTAGGGTTACTCTATCTCATGCCTACCTTCTACCTTGCTTAACTTACTGCTCCCAAATACTCACAAATCTGAACTCCTCCCTACTCACCAAACTAGAATCAACCTATCACAAGATAGCCAGATTTGCAGCTCAACAAACATATAAATCCCATCACTGCCTCTCTCTAAAATACCTGAACTGGCTCGAACAACCACACCTGTTTCTCCAATCTCAGCTCCAAATCATACACTCCATTCTTTATCAGCCAGCTTTCTGCCCAGCTCTATCATCCCTCATCTCCCCTATTTTTCTAGCAGACATCTCCAAAGCACAAACTAAGACCTATTAACTGTTTACAAACCTAAATCTAAGACAGGGAGCAACTTATACAGCTACCACCCCTCTATTGCATGGAATAAACTCCCACTAGAAATAAGGAACCTTACTCATCCCAAACAATTTAAGCTAGCCACCAAAGACTACTTCAAAAAACACTGGACCTGCCACTGTTTGCACCCTCCCTGACCATAACCAACCAACACAGTCCTGTTTAACTATTACATTCCATTCCTTTTATATAACTTCTAAAACTTTTCCTATAATGAGCATTTTGAACTTTAGATTGCCAAACATTTTTAAACTACAACAGTTTTGCTTCTTATGCTATAACTGAGTCCCATCTCCTCTGCAGTGTACAGAGAGAGCACTTGGGAAGGGCATTCCCCTATATTATCTTAATCTGCTCTGTTTCCTCCATCTCAAAAAATAAATAAATAAATAAATAAATTTTTTTTTTTTTGCACTTTATCTGCCTTACTGTATTTGTGTTTCTTCCTACTTTATTACCTTATTTTGCTTTTGCCTCTTTTAAAAGTACTCAATTAAATTTATTCTGCTGCCTTTATTACTGCTTGTTAGTAGCCTGATTAAATTGTAACTAAATTTAAATTGGAACCTGTGCACTGAGAGAGAGCCTTACAAGACTATCTCCAAATATATAGAGCTGAGTATATTTTTCTGTATTATTTTGTATTATAGAGCTAAATTGTTGCTTAGAAATCTGTTGTCTTACTGTTCTGCAAATATACAGAGATCAGTATATATTTTTCTGGTTTTATAATTTGCACTGTGATTCCTCACATCTCTGTTGAAACTGTCTTCCCCACCCCCCTCCCTGTTCTTGGTTGTAGTTTAAATTTGGTGGTTCTTGCAGTGCCCGCTCAACTGTAGATTTGATCTAGGACACTACCCCAGTCCCATCTCTTTACCACATTCTACCTAATAAACCCTTTCTGCAGTTCTTTTTAATTTAATTACATTTTTTCAAACTGTGTGTGGACTAATATTGCTACATACTCAAGTGTGCCAGCTTGCACTGCATGTGAATTGTTTTTACTACTGTTTTTGCTACTTTTCTGAAAAAAAAATTGTAAGCCTGTTTCCTACCTTTCCTGTAATTAGTGTTCCAGATACAGATTTGCTGTATCCAGGACTGTTTGTAAGCTTCTGAGCCCCCCAAGCCTTTCTATGTTGGAGGGAAGCCTTCTACCTTATCAGTGGGAGTGGTAAGCATTAGGTAACCTGTATACCACATAAGGAGTGGTTCTGGCCAAGAATTTGTAGTTATTGGCCATTTGGGCGGTCTTCCATCTCTCTCAACTTTCTGATTTGAAGGCCTGCATTTGCACTTGTTTCTGTCCTGTAACTCCTGGGCCCATCTCATTTGCTACCTCAAAAAAAAAAATCTGCTTTTACTGTATTTATGTTTCTTCCTACTTTATTTTGCTTTTGCGTCATCTTAATAGTACTCAATTGTATTTATTACTGCTTGTTGTAACTCATTCTAAGCCTTTTAGTTTAAGCACTTGGGCTTCAAACCAGTTGTTTTACATTAAGAAGGTTTGTGGTCTGCACTGTAGTGGCAGAACAGGTAGCTTACATCCTTCTAAGTTGGGAACTGCTGATTGAGGGCTCAGTGTCTGTTATTCTAAAAGTGTATTAATTCTGGTTTAAGCACTTGGGCTTCAGGCCAGTTATTTTACATTAAGAGGGTTCGTGGTCTGCACTCTTGTGGGAGGAGAGGCTGGACTCTGCCCTTCTGAGCTGGGAATTTCTGGTTAAAGGCTTATAGTGCCTGCATATTTGAACTGCTTCTTACTGAAATTAGTACACCTTGTTTGCTATAGCATAGACTAGATCCAGGCCTGCTGAATCTAGCTTTGTTTGTATAACTTGAACACTAATCCAGGCATTCTTTAAAGTATTCAATTGTATTTATTACTGCTTGGTAGTAACTTGATTAAAGTGTAGCTATCATTCTAAGTCTTTTGGATTAAGCACTTGGATTTCAGACCAGTTGTTTTACATTAGGGAGGTTTGTGGCCTGCACTGTGGTGGCAGGACAGGTAGCTTACATTCTTCTAAGTTGGGAACTGCTGATTGAGGACTCAGTATCTGTTATTCTAAAAGTGTATTAGTTCTGGTTTAAGCACTTTGGTTTCAGGCCAGTTATTTTACATTAAGAAGGTTCGTGGTCTGCACTCTTGTGGGAGGAGAGGTTGGGCTCTGCCCTTCTGAGCTGGGAATTTCTGGTTAAAGGCTTATAGTGCCTGCATATTTGAACTGTTTCTTACTGAAATTGGTACACCTTGTTTGCTATAGCATAGACTAGATCCAGGCCTTCTGAATCCAGCTTTGTTTATATGCTTGTTGTTTGTTTGCTTGTTATTTCCCTGAAATGCTAATTCCACCTAAAATGCGGCTTTTCAGTGCTTCTGTGGATCCCTAGTGATATCTGCATTGCTTACTGTACTTATTTCCTTGTTTCACTTGAAAGAAAGTTACTGTTTGTTGTTTTTGCATTTAAGTTACCAGTAACACATTGCATTTAAGTTACCTGGCACTTGCTCACTAAAACAATTATATAAGTCAGCACTAAAAAATTAAAAGCACTACACCCTCACAAACTCCCCTTGAGTATCTTGTTCCCCACTGGCCCTTTTTTCAATTATAAAGGAATTCCCAATACTATTCTAGCATGTCCAAAGGTCAGTTGTCAATCTCCTCTCCGGTCCAGCTGGTGAATATGGGAATCTTGAGGCAATGTTACAACTGCCTCATGTACACAGACAACCCTCTCCTCCTCCCAACAAATTCCAACACATGTGAGAGATGCAACCATATAGCCAAACTGGAGGCTAAGCTCTCTCAACTCAGTACTGGCATAACCAGTCAGGAGGAGAAGGAAACCACACTCACTACAATTCCAGTCTCACATAGACCTACCACGACAGCAAACCAAACACTTAAACAGACAAAAACATACTCAGAGGCTCTAAATAAAAATCTGCCTAAGCAGCAGAGACCTCCAAAACAGACACCCAAGCAACCGCTACCCTAAAACAAAACACGTGCAACACATAGCTCACAAAGCTAGTGTGCCAAACAGTCACAGCCCTTAAGGCTAAACAACACACCTGATACACTTGTAATAGGTGACTCTATCGTCAGGCACACTGACGTCCCACTCACCAGGCTGAACAAGGAGAAGGTCATGGTGAGCTGCCTGTCGGGCGCTAGGATCCACCACATAACACAAGCACTCAGGTCACTCCAAGGCAAGTACAAATATGACTCGGTCATTGTCCATGCTGGTGTGAATGACCTGAGACGTACTTCCCTGGACTACATGAAAAGAGACATAGAGGAGCTCTCTGAGCATGTAGCCCAGGCTGGTATGACCCTGACATTGAGTAGCATCTTACCCTCACCAAGAATGATGCCACAATATGAAGACAAGATGATCAATTTCAACAATTGGCTTAAGTATTGGTGCCATTCAAAGGGGATCCAATGTCTGTCAGCCTGGGATGACATGCTCGACAAGCCACGATGCTTCACTAGGGACGGCTTGCACCTGTCACCCCTGGGCTTTCGTATATTGGCAAAGGCTCTTGCTTCCCCCATAGTGCCTTTTTTAGGCAAGGCTCAAAAGACAAACCCACCTCCATAGGTATCACAAGGGATAAGAAACTAAGAGTAATGCTACTCAACGCCAGAAGTCTAAACCTCAAGATGCATGCACTCGAAACTCTCCTTAGCATGGACAACATCGATATCTGTGCAGTAACAGAAACCTGGTTCAAGGCTCCTGAGAGCACCCCAGCACTACCAGGTTATACCTCATACCATGCTTTTTGGCCCCAAAACTTGGACCGAACCACAAAAGGAGGGGGAGTATCAATATTCGTCAAAGATACCCACACCTCCAGGTTGGTGGCACAGCACGAAGCATCAGAGACTATCCATGTGCCACTAACAGTGGGTAAAACTGCCTTCCAGTTTATAGCCTGCTACAGACCACCCTCCCAAACCCAGGAACCCCACTCGGCCTTCCTGAGAACACTGGAAAATATGAAGGTCTCTCCAAACACCATTATATTGGGCAATTTAAACTACCCAAACATAGACTGGGAGCATTACTCTAGCTCCAACACCCTAGCCCAAAGGTTCCTAGAATGTATAAACTCAAATGCTATGGAACAACTTGTTACCACTCCCACAAGAGGGGAAAACATATTGGACCTGATCATCACCAACATGGGGACTCTATGCTCCAGACCAGAAGTGTATCCCTCACTGGTAAGATCAGACCATAAACTAATCTCACTGGATATTCACATCCCGACCCCACCCCCTGCTCAGAAAACCACAGTGAAAAACTTCTCTAAAGCAAATTTCACACTCCTCAAAACCAAGGTGGAATCCTTCAAAGCCCCGGGGCCTGTGGAAAATACAGCCCAGACCGCAGAATCCTTTATAAATGCATTCTATGAACACCTTCAGGAATGCATGGATCATGCAATCCCAAATAAAACCAAGACCCAATCCTCCAAAGGCAGGCGTCCTGTCTGGTGGACCCCAGCCATAAACAAACTATACAATAGACGGAGGAAGCTACTACATGATAGAGCAAAATTCCAAAAAGGGAAGGCATCTCTGATCAGTATTAGCAAAAAACTACGGGCACTCATAAAATCGTCTAAGGCCAGCTTCGAGAGAAAAATTGCACAGGACACTAAGGATAATCACAAGGCTTTCTTTAGTTATGTTAGGAACCTGGGTGGGAATTCCCAGATATGCTCAGAATTAGTCCAAAATGACAAAAAATACATCGAACCCACAGATATTGCCAACATCCTAGCTGACAGGTTCATCGCAAACTTCTCCCCCCCTCCCCACCAAAAGGGCAAATATCTATCCCAGCAGAGTGCTGCCCCCCTGACATCTCAGATGCTCGGGTAAGAGCCGCCCTCTCCAAAGCAAAAAACATAGCATCAATGGGACCAGACAGTGTCCCGGGCTGCATCCTACATGAACTCCAAGAAGAGCTAAACCCAAACATAAAACTACTGTTCAGTCTCAGCCTTACTACAGGATATGTACCCAAAGAGTGGCATACAGCAACAGTGGTCCCTCTCCACAAAGGTGGTGCCTCAACGGATCCTGGAAACTATCGCCCCATAAGCCTGACTAGCTTGGTCTGCAAAGCTATGGAAAGAATCATCATGAACCTCATAAATAAAGATATTGGGGACCTACAGACACTGGATCCTACCCAGTTTGGCTTTGTTAAGGGCAGATCCTGCCTCTTAAACCTGGTCGATTTCTTTGAAACAGTCACCAAGGCCATTGACGAGGGGAAGGTGGTCCACACAGCCTACCTGGACCTCACAAAAGCCTTCGATACTATATCCCACTCGGGCATTATAGATAAGCTCACCAGCTTAAATATAAACCCCTATGTCACTTGATGGGTTGCAAACTGGCTCATGGACAGAACCCACATGGTTAGAATTGCTGGAGCCATGTCAGACTCCAAACCAGTTACAAGTGGCGTCCCACAAGGCTCAGTCCTGGGACCTCTCTTGTTCGGTATATATTTCTCGGAGGTACAGGCCAACACAGAAGGACTGTGGCTGACCAAGTTCACAGATGACTGCAAACTGGGTGCCATAATCGACTCTCCAGCCGACACAAGCATCCTCCAAAAGGGCCTCATAGAAACAGACAACTGGTGCCAGAGCCATGGCCTCAAGCTAAATGCCAAAAAGTGTATAGTCATCCCCTTTGGCAAAAACAAAGTGCCCACAAATTACCACATAGGTGGTAATCCATTAAGTACAGAAGAAGTAATTAGGGGCCTGGGGACCCAAGTTGATAGCAATCTCTCATTTGACAACTGCATGGCCAAAGTGGTTCGAAAAACATTTTGTATAGCCCACCTAATCATGAAGGGATTCACATCTAGATCAGGGTAGGTCATCATGCCTCTTTACTCATCCCTCATCAGGCCCATAATTGAGTACAATGCCCCTTTTGGGATGTATCTTACCAGACACCTGCAGCAACTGGAAAGACCCCAAAAGTACCTCACCAAGAGGATCAAAGGGCTCAAACAGATGCCATATGTTGCCCCGTTAAAGAAACTCCAGCTCTACTCAGTAGCATACCGCCTGCTCAGAGGCAATCTGTGCCTGACGTATAAAGCCATGTCCAACCCGGAATTAATGGACATGCTGCACCTCAGAAAATCCAAATCCCATCGAGCTACATTCACGTACATAGTTGTTCTTCTTAATAACTTGCCAATTTCCCTCCAATAAATCTCTTATGACAGCCAACAAAAATGTGCCCAATCTGCTTTAGTTACTTACTGTATGTCATCAATATACTGAGGTATTGTTTTGTTAACTTTAGAGATTTTATGTAGAATAACAAATATCCTATGTGCAATTTCCAGATAAGGATTCCCATTATGCACTAGAAGATAGGCCAACTGGTTTTAGCAATAAAGTTTAGTTCTACTTAGGATATAAGCATCATGAAAATTCCAGTATATATTTTTAATGTTTATGTTATTATTCAAAATTAGTATATAAAATTTATGTAAACTGTTTGTTTAGTGATTCACCTTTAATAATAAATATTATATAGTTAAAGTAAAGGTATAGTTACCCATTCTTCATCATTTAAAAATCTCATATAGCTAACCAATATTTTCCTTGAACGATTAAGTAATAATTACCACAAGGCATTACAATTATTTTGCTTAATATTTTATCTGTAGGGGATCAATGCAACTTTGTCTAAACAACCATACCATAGTAATATTTTGTTGTTTGCCAATATTTCATTTTCTTTAAAGTTTTTACTTTCTATGAATCCCATTAATGACATTATGAGAATACATATGCATTCCATTTCTAAAGTAATGTGAGTTTATAATTCTAAATACCATCAATAATGTGTTTATATAAAGAGAATATAATTATTATGTATTGTTTCCCCATAAACAGATTTTCAACAAAAGCCAAACAAAGCTATTGTTGATGATTAAAAGTTTCTTAAAGATGTTTTCTTTATAATCTGTTTTCATGTTTTAATTATGTATGTTTTCCATTGACTATTATATAAGTAATCTACCATTATACTATTATTAGTACTGCTGCTATTGCATATGATTTCAGATCCTATACTACCAATCGTCCAATCTATAATGTGCTTATTATATGACATTTGAGATATTGCTTGGTACCAAAAGAAGATCATTATTTTTTACATTTTGGGCAATATTTTATGTTGTAATAAATCTGTGGATTGTAACACAAAACTGTGGGTAATATTATCATCTTTATAAGCATTAAGCCCTCCTGAAATGAAAACAAAATGTTCCCATTCCATTTTCAGAAGGATATGAAGTCTGAAATAGAAAAGTTTTTCATTTAGTGAGTTCAGTCATCATTTACCAGAAAATCACATTTTTTTCAAAAATATAGAGAAAAAGTCTGTATCATCTGCAAAATTATGTACAATTGAGCGGTATGTTCCTGAATATCCATGTTGTTCATCCTCAGCATTGCTTTGATGTCACCCTCTTCACTTTTCCTTTGGTACTCTTTCTGGTGCCTGTGGCTGAGATGTTAGAGAACTCCAACTTCATAGAAAGGAAGGCCGCATCGATGTTCTTTATTATATAGTACAGTATTGTAGAAACTGTGATAACAGCAAATGTTTTCTTGAGTGTGTACTAGAGGGAGCATCCTGCAGCCCCCTCCACCATGTGTCCAGGCAATGGAAACATAATTTTAATTCTGTGTATATGAAAGAAAAGTAAAACTGTGCTGAACAGAAAATCAGGATTTGCCCAACCTACAAATGCACACAGACACCTGGTAACTGTTATATGCTTAGACCCTGGTAACTCATTAATCAGGCGCTATGGAGCCCATATGACTGAGGTTGTAGAGAGCTCCAGCCTAATAGAAAGGAAGGTTGCATTGCTTAATCTTTATCATATTGTGCACTATAGAAGAAATTGTAACAATAGCAAAGTGTTTTTGTTTTGGGTGTGTACTAGAAGGACCATCGTTCCACCTAAATGTCTACCAGTCTATCTAGTCTTGTACTCCTTGAGGCTAGAGGTAACTTTTGCATTGAGTGTTTTGACAAGCTTGTAATGATCTGCAGACTGATTGCCTAATACTTACCATGGAACTATGTATATATATATATATATATATATATATATATATATGAAGTAAGGTAAAAAATATATATATATATATATATATATATTCACATATATATAAATAAATATATATATATATATATATATATATATATATATATATATATATATATATATATACATACATACATACATGTATACGTAATGTTGAATTTCATAACACTGAGACCATAACATCGAAAATAGAAAACATTGAAAACTCAAAACACTGAAAACTCAGAACATTGAAAATGTGCTTCATAACATTGAAAACTACATTGCACAAGTAAATAAGATCCCCTCCATCTACAACAACACCTAACTAACAAACACAATTTCTACTATGTTTCAGCAGGGGGAAAGCCCCCCTGCACCCGCAATACTCCCCAGTAAATTAAATATACCAACTCCAAGATCACACTACAGTGGAAACATTTTAATTTCCTAACCTCAGTATATGGTGATTGTGATACAGTGAGGTTAGTAAATTAACATTTTTCCACTGTAGCGCAATCTTGGATTTGGTATATTTAACTTACAGGGGAGTGGGGGGACATGGGGGGGTGCATGGGGGCTTGCCCCCATTGCAGAAGCATAGTAGAAAATATATATGGGGTCCCTTCACATGGCTGACATTTCAGAATGTCGAAGACCATATGGCCAAGACCATATGATCGACGTTCAAAATGTCTACCATGCGGAACCGCCATCTCTGTACAGTGCGGAATGGAAAGATTTCCATCTTCCGCACTGTAGTGTGATCTCAGAGTTGGTATATTTAAGTTCTGGGGGGCGGGGGTGCAAGGGGGTGTATCCCCCTGCTAGCAGCATGAAAGTAAGTTTTTGTTCTGTTTTTTTTTTTATTCCATGTTCGACATTTCAAATGTTGATCATATGGTCTCAGCCATATGGTCTTCGACATTCTGAAATGTCGACCATGTGAAGTAGATATATATATATATATATATATATATATATATATATATATATATATATATACACACACACACACACACACACACACACACACACACACACACACACACACACACACACATACATTATGCATATGTGAGAGAGAGAGAAAATGGTCAATGAACACTGAGTGACAGAAATCTCATCAGGCACCATCACAGCAGTAAAAGTAAACATGTGCATTACATTTACAATAACCAACAAAAGCTTAAGACTTTGTTCTTATATATTTATTATTCCACTCCTCACATAACCAGAGAGAAATGGAAATAAAACTGAATCATGTTACAGGTACCTTCCAGAAGTTCAGCTTTAACAATCTGACCTCTTTCACCACTGGTGCTTTTTACATTTCCCACAAAGCTCAGCAGATGATAAAAGCATTTACCAATTAAACAAATGGAATGAATACATATATCCATGGTGTCAATCCCACCTCTGGAACAAACTTCATCTACAAGTCAATCAAGTGACAACCTAGCATCCTTCAAATTAAACCTTGGTAATTAGTTGAGTCCTCGTGAATTTACTCTGGGACTGACTTGCTTTTCCTCTTTTTGATAATGGGAATGCAACATGATGGAAGATATTGGTAAAATATAAATTAAACGATCTTGAGACTCAGTTGTATTTCCTATGATCGTAAGATAACCAGAATTATTTCTCTCTAATTCAAAATTCACACTGAAGTTAAAACAGAAGGAAACACCATAAGTGGCTTATCAACATTGTGAAATAAATTCTGAAACACCTGCATTCTTCTCAGCTGTCTAGATTTTTCACAGAATGTCCAGATTTTTGCCTCATATTTTTGGTCTGTTCCTCGTAAAACTTGTGATTTTCTGGCAAATCATTGTGAATTGAAGCCACTAAATAATGTCATATATTTGAGTTTCAGACTTCATATCCTTGAGAAAATGTGTACTAACACAAATCCTGTTATTCTAGCTCTTTTCCAAGAGCAATACTTAATATCTATCCCTATTTTGAGGCCTTTGTTCCACCATCGTTTTAGGCTTTGTTCAGATTCTTGTGCCGAGAGGTTGAAAGGTATGTTATATGTGATAATTAGTATTTTACATAAAACATTAAAATAGGAACTATGAGAAATGAAAGTGTAAGGTCATCATGCAAGCATATGCTGCAATGCAGCATTGCTTAACCTTTCTTGCCAAGGCTTCTAGAATATATTTTTATCATAAACAAACATGGTTTTGTTATACAGAGTTCTCCATCTGGTATTCTGGCTATTGCACAACCATTTCTTGCTGCTATTCTTCCTCCTTGTGGCAGTTCTACCCATTTCTGACTGCCTGTTATAAAAATAGAAATAGTTTCATATCCACATTAAACAGAAACCAGGATCACAAGACTAGCCCCGATTATCACTGCAAAAGAACAATTAAATGCCAAATCACACAAAATGAAGCACGCAACATGATAAACTTAAAACATGCCAGTTGTAAGAGATATTTGAACAGGTACCAGGTAAGACAGAAATAAAGATGCTGATGACATGTACAGTGCTTACAAGTCATGTTCCCCTCACGTGATTTGTATATGGAAGGTTTCCAGGGATTTTAACAGGTGAGTGATATTTCTTTCTTCTTGCAAAAATGTTCATATTCTACATCTTCAGTTTGTTAGATTGCATATATTTACATGGATATGTATGAACTGGGATATTAACAAAGTGCCATGTCCATAAGTAATTTACATCAGAATAATGACAAAATAATTTAGTGCAAGTGCCAAAAGTAAAGCATGGCATGTTTATTACAACTACATTACTGTATCCTAAGTGGACTTTTGCATTTTTATCTAAATATTAATTAAGTGTTTTCATTGTGTTATCTTTTTACTCATTTTACATATTCTCTAGTGAGGAGTGATTTGGTTTAGTGCTTTGTTGTAGCTCAGTGAAGTAAACATCCTCTAGTAGAATATTATGAATATTTAATAAGTGTTAAATAGCCTAATATGATACCTTTATCTGGAGCTGCAACTTTTCATTCAGAAATATAGTCACAGTGCAATATTTCGTATAGATAGAGGCACATATCCAATACATTTCCATTTGCATCTAATGGTAGATGTCATATGAGATGGTATCATTCATTTTGCGACCAAGACTTTTGATGCTGTGTATTAAAAAAAAAAACAGTCCAGGAGTTGAGATCCTATTCATATTCTGATCAAAATGGAGGCAATGAACTAAATATTGATTATTTAATTTTGAGCTGAGCTATAACTGGGCAAGTAAAGGCGGCAGCATATGTTGTTTGAAACAGAGTGGTACAAAACAGAACACAGATATGTTACCAAATAATATTAGTCAGACCAGTTATAGTCACACTATATGGTTATAGGTTCATAAGTTTACAATAGGCTATTGACCACTGGGGCCTTTATAAGTCTAGCTATGAAACCCAAATGTATCCTATAAGTTATTGGGCCTTAGAGGTTATTTTAAGAGGTATATGTTAATTAGGGCATGATTTAATTGCTGCTTCTGTCTATCAGGCACATTGGTGTCAGACCAAGGATGAATTTCAAATTTTCCATCCACTGATCCAGATTGTACTAGAATAGGATTAGGGAAAGGCTCATCTATGGATCCGAAGCATATTCCAGAAAATGTGGATTCTCTGAGATATGTACTTGTCCCTCCAATATGTTCTGTTTAAGTCATGAGCAAATTTTAAATCATTAGATCTAGTAATTCTCATGTTGTTTATTTTGCAGATATGCAAAAGGTCCATCAGACTGGAATCCAAGGATGCCTTCTATGTCAGACATAAATAGCCTGCCAGCAGTTTGTAAGAAACAAAGTACAGAGACAGGGAAATTTGCATAGGACATTGTGTTTAGACCTGCATTTTTTTTGTGAGGAACCTCTGTGGACATTCCATTTGTTGAATGTGCCTGTTCAGATACATACAGAAGGAGGTGTTATATTCAGTGATGGGTCCAATGATGGCTGAGTACAGTGGAATGATAACTTATCTGGACCTAGCCTTCGCTTATAAGTTGAGTGACATAGAATGATTTTCTTACAACCTTAGACATATTTTGGTCAAAGGCCAGGTTACTATCGACATGAGTCCCCAAATCCCTAATGACTTGTTTACTCTTAGGGGTGTTTTGTCAGTGTGGTAGTTTCCTTGCAAGGCTGACTTTCAAAAGGTACTGCTATGCATTTCTTGCTATTGAGTTTTAAGCTATGGCTTTGGCACCAATAATTTGTCTGTGTTAGACCTTCCTATAAGATGTTAGTATTTTGAGGGGTTTCTATGATTACTTATAGCTTACAGTCATCTGTAACCAATTAAGTAAGTCATTGTGCAATATGGGTTTGTACTATACAAAATATGTATTTAACATTTAATTGAAATGTATATTATGGATTTGTGCTCTTTCTGTACTATGTATTTGTATTTCTCCGGAGCTTTTCTCCCCAGAACTCCATTAAAAATGGGCTTCTTGTAGCCCAATGGACAATTCTGGAAAACAAACTGCAAATAAAAAAAAATAAATAAATCTGCAAACTAGGTAAGCCAGAGGCCCTTGACATTGACTCCTGACTTCTGAAAAATAGATGCTAAAGAGGAGCTGACCCAGTACAGAGCTCTAGGGGACTGCACTGGTGACCAGCCTCTTTGTGGATGCAGTCTTTAAATGCTATCTTCCTGGGTCCTGCCTGTGAGCCAGCTGTCCATTTAGTGAGTTACACAGGGGTTTATGCCTAATTCCATAAGTTTGTTTACATTGTCTGAGTGGGGTATTGCATGAAATGCCTTAGTTAGGTTAAAGTAGGCAGTATGCACCATTATTCCCATATCCATTGCCTTGGTGACCTTCTGAAATAAATCCACTAGACTCAGTAGGAATGATCTGCCTTTGATGAAACCAAACTAGGGTACGTACAGTATCTGGAGGTTTCCTATGTCATTGTTAATCATTTCCATGATAATTCTTTCCATGGCTTTGTATATGAGACTAGTGGGTCTATACTTCATGGGATCCACTGATGGTCCACTCTTGTGCACAAGGATGACCACTGCAGTTTTACCTATGGTTGAATAGTGACACCAGTGGCCCTGTTATGTCATATTTCAGGCTATTTAAGTGACATCCTGAGACATTTTTGAGACCTATTGAACCTACATTTTTGTCCTTAGAGCATGCATCAAAAACCTGCTCCCTACTGATAGCTAGAGATAGCTGGGGGGCAGAGGAAGCTAAAGCTGGAGCTGAATTTGTCAGCCAGAGGATCTGCTCTATCCCCTAGTTCCATGAACATGGCTCTATTTACCAACAGTTTGGTACATTCTTGTGTGCTGCCTTTGAGGCTTTGGATGTAGCTAAAGAAGTCTTTATGGTTGTTCTTGGTATAGGCAGTTAGCTTTATGTCAAAATTAGCTTTGTTGGATTTGGTTAGTTTTCTTAGTTGTCCATTCATTTTGATGAGACTTTTTATCTTTTTTGGTGTTACACTTCCTAATTTTAATTTTGTTGTACAACCTGTTTAATTTTGGATTCCATCAGAGTGGTTTGTGTTTTTGAGGTAGTATTGGGCTTACTTCTGGTAGTCACAGCAGCCTCTATGCAGTCACTGGCATGGTTGTACACAGGTTCTGTGAATAATTATGCCTAGGCTGTTGTTTCCTATGGGTTGGCAGGGAACTGAAATTTTGACAGATTATCATTTAAGATAAGGTAGTTTGCCTTGGAAGAGTTTCTAATAGTTATAGGGTCTGCTGAAGTCGCAGAATTGATTCTTATTTTGAAGGAGACTGCTTTTTGTCTGCCTTTCTCAGAGATGGCACAACATTGGGGGAGAGGGGTGAAGCATTCACCCATTCTTGTCAGTGCTAGGTCCTATATGTTTATACCTCTAGTAAGCATGTGCACTAACTGGTCCAGGGGGAGTTGTGCTGCGTAGGCTACAAATCTATGCAACTACAAATCTGTGGTCATGTAGAATTCCCTGTTTATACAGGGAAATTAAAGTTCCCCATGAATATGGAATTTGGTCGAATTGTGATGCTCTCCATTTGGTCTACATATGAGCTATGAGTTTCATGGGACATAGAGGGTGACCTATAACTTGCTAGGATATGGTATAGGACATTGTCTATAGTAATCTGAATTTGGAGGGAATTCAGTGGGTCCTCCTTTTTAACTGAGCTAGAAGTATGCTTCTTATTGGTGTAGACTGAGACACCTCCACCTTTAGTTCCTGTTTGTGCAGTTGCTGGACTAAATGTGTGCAAGGCACTGAAACCTTGCATTACTATGATACTCTCTGTGGCTTTAAACCATGTCTCAGTAACTGCACAGATGTCTGCATTCTCCAAGGTGAGGAAAATTTGAAGGGAGAGAAACTTCTTGTTTAGATTCCTGGCATTAAGCAGTAACACCTTTATATTTCCTTGGGTGGATTGTGCTATGTTTGAAGGTTTGTCAGTTTGACATTGTTTGTAAAAGTCTCTGTCGGAGAGAACAATGTTTTGGCCAATATACAAAAGCCTAGAGGGGACAGGTGCAGATCGTCCTTGGCAAAGAGACGTAGTTTCTTAACTATGTCTTCCCACACTGACAAATTTTGTATCCCTCTAGAATGACACTAAAGACTAAACCAATTATTAAAATCATTCATCTTCTATTCATATTGTGGCATAATCCTTGGTGAAGGTGGAATGCTGCTCACTGTTACACATACCAGCCTGTGACATGTAATCTGAGAGCCCCATAATATCTGTTTTCATATAGTCAAGGAAGGAACATCTTGGGTCATTTACACCTACATGGACTATAACTGAATTATATTGGTACCTGTGGTGTAATGACTGCATGCTCACCTTGCCAGATCCTGGCCTCTGATAGGCAACCGACTATTAATTTTAACATGTTCTACTTGGTGAGTAGGGCATTGATATTTCATACAATGGAGCCCCATATGACTAGAGTCCTGGGTAGTCTGTTGGCTCACCTTATGGGCTTGGTAGTTGAGACTCCACTGGGTGTAGTGGTATATGCAGTGTTAGGTGCTGTTTCTGTTGATTGCTTTCGGGTTTGCATAGGATAATATTTGCAGGTAGAATGTCTGTGAGGTCTTTGGTATTTATGTGCATCAGCATAAGTAGGTCTATGTGTTGTGGGTGTAGCATGTCTGTTTCTCACAACCAGATTGTTATTATGAGTGTTTGTGCTGATCGAGTACCTAATAACTTTCACTTAGCACAGTTCAGCATTGGAGAATAATTGCCTTTATTGCAAAGAAAGGAGGTTACCTTGGAGACTAGGAAATCAAAGTCCTGTCTGCTCAAACAGCAGAATCATGCATTCTTTATACTTTTTTTTTTATTAAAAGCAACATTATTATCAGTCATATGAAAAAACTCACACTCCACCAAAAGAACACAATCTCCAACTCCAGAAAGGAAGTCTGTAGTTCAAATAGATTATTTAAAAACCAAGGAGGTTATTCATAACAACAGTAGGTAAACAGCACTTTAAATACAAAAAAATTCCAATTCAGTGTGCTTTTACATCCTGAATTAACCTGAAGTAGGACTTCATCAGAAATAATTTGTACACAATTAACCACACTTCTAAATGCTAGAAACTTGCTTACATCATAATTAATCAACCAATAACCATGAATACAATTAACAAATTAAATTGTTTAAAAGTACACCAACAAAAGAAATGACCTTAGTAAACCAATGCGTGAATAACTATAATATATTATAAACCCCCTAAAATATTTTTATTTATGAGAACTTGATTAAAACCCTAAATAAAAATCTGATCTTAATGGAAACGTAGAAAAAAAAACTAACACTATAATTTATTAGCTCGATGCTTCAAAATAGGAACTAAAGAAACATGGTCATTAATGCCAGTGGGGGGGGGGGGGTGATTGGCATCAAATTTTAATCGCAAGTAAAATTCCCTAAGCTCTAATTTATCATGCCATGCCACCCTCCATATCAGTGTTATTTTCTTTCCAAAATAATAAAAGAAAACTGTTGAAAGCTTATACAAGCCAAAGAATGCCTATATAAAGCATTCTTGTCATTGTATACATCAAAGTCATAATTGTGTTCATTAATTTGTTTCTTTAACTTTCTTTTTGTTTTTCCTACATACAATGCTGAACACCCAATGCACAAAGCAAGGTACACCACTCCTTTGCTGTTACAGTTGCTTCTGACAGGGTAAACAGTACTATTCAAGAAATACTTAGCATTATTGAATCCACTTTGAGAATGCATTTGTACTGCTTACAAGTACCACAGTTTGTGGTGCCATTTTGTGACCTGGCACTATAATCTAAACAACTTGATCTTTCAAAGACATTTTTAATATTCCTAGTTTTTTTGTAAATAAAAATCAAGTTCCATACCAACAAAATTTGTAATGTATATATCACTTGTATATATATATATATATATATATATATATATATATATATATATATATATATATATAAAGACATGCTTCTGGAGCATTTCTCTCCAGGCCTCTGCTGAAAAGAGGATCTGTGGAACCTAGTCGGACTTTCCCAGTCAGCAAATGTTAAATAAATAAATAAATAAACTTGTATGAATGGACCAATATTAATTGACAGTTCTCTTTATAATTTTAGACCCGATATCATGTTTTACAGTTAAAGATCTAGTGTACTATGGCTTCAAACCAACATTTTAATCTCTCAAAGGTGAAAAATAAATGTCTAGAGGGGTTGTTGGCAGCCATAGTGGTCACAGTACATAAGTTACTGTTTTCTTGTGTCGTTTCCATCCCCAAAAGGGGTAAAACATTTTCCCCAACCTCCAAACATGTTATTGCTAATACTTTTTACAAGACGGCAGGGATAGGTCCTTTCAAAGAACATAGTTCTCAAGTTTTAATATTTCATGGTTGAATGCAGCTTAGTCTGAAAATTCCCCATGGACAAGGCTTTTGGTTGTGAAAAAGGATGATGACTATCAAAGTGCAAATAACTGTTAGAAAACATAGGCTTGCAAAAAAAATTAGAAGAAAAGCCTTCATTCACTTCCTTTCAAAATGGTAGTCTCTAAATAATTGACAGAAATGTCACTGATTTGGAAGGTGAACTCCAAAAAAGGGGTAGTATGGTTGAAATAATGTGCAAATGTGGAATGCACAAGTCAACAACATCAGTTGTCAGGAACAACAAGTTCTTATCCCATAAACTAGATATTAGCTTCCCCCAAAAGTCTCAGAAGTCCTTAAGTGTATGTGTGTTTAACTCTCGGAAGGATTTAAGCATCCGATCAATCAAAACAATCCAAACACTAACGAGTATGCTTTTGAACCAGGTGCTGACATTATTGGTCTAAAAGTTGGTTTTAGTATATTTTATGTACTTTTGGAATGCCAAAAATAGTTGGTAAAATAGGGTTGGGATTTCTCAAAAAGTTGCAAGTGTCTACATCAAGGAGATTCTGTAAAAATATCTTCCAAATACTGATCCGTTTTACAATAGGCAATATATAACTCATTCTGAGAGGCAACTGCATACATACATACCACTGTCATGCAAAATATTATTTATTTCTCCAATATAATCAAGATGTTCCAAGAGTACTACCTCTCCACATTGTAGGGTTTCATAATTCTTAAAGAGTGGTTTTCTTCTAAATCTTGTAATAGCCAAAGTTCATGAATTAATAAGTTAGAACAAGAAGATTTCATTTTGCCCTTTGCAAAGTGTTTATACAATTCCGTCTCAAAAGTGTTGGAAAACACTGTACTGTTGTGTTAGGATAAGGCATGGCAAAACTCTTATTAGTATATTTTTAGTTGCTCTATCTGAGCTACAGACTTCCTTTCTGGAGTTGGGACTTAAGTGTTCTTTTGGCGGGGTGCAAGTTTTTTTTTCATGTGGCTCTGGAAATATTGAAAATATGAATATATGAAAATCTTTTCATAATTAGCTCTTCTCTTATACCTATACCTGTCCTGGCTAGTTTCTGGTGCACATATGATTTCAGGAGCTTATCCATGTCCTACTACTCTGTTCTGAATGCAAATGGAAAATAAGCCTGTATTGACATTGCAAACATCTGTTTTAACTTTAAAAACTGCATTCCCACAGAAAATTTAACATGAATCATTATGCAATATTTGTATGTTGTAGAGTTCCACTGAATTTTGTCAATTGTATATAATTTTTGTAAAGTTCTTTTGTAGTTTGTCAATCATCTATTGTAGGTCAATTATTTTTGTATTTAATTTGTACTTTTGTACTTTTTATACATTTTTGTATATTTATTTCCAGAGCTTTTTTCCCCATGCCTTCACTGAAAAAAGTGTCAAGTTGGACTTTCCAGTAAACAAAATATAAAATAAATAAATAAATGTGATTGCTTGCCTTCATTTATCCTGTCTTGGTTCCTCATTATTGTATCAATCTTAGAACAACCACTGACCAATTAGAAATTAAGATCTCCTGACTTATGACTCTCCATATTAGTCATGAGTTCCAAATTTCATAAAAGGACTTTCTACAAATAACAAAACTTTCTACATTTCTGATATCATAGCATTGTTTTCTATTTGGCAGGAATTAAATCATCAAACATATGCTGAAAAACACTCAGGAATCCATCTTGAAATCAAAGCATATAAACATGAAATGCACACTAACATTTTCATTCTCTATATGTCTCACCCATAACATTCCTCCATCTTATGCATGACTCAGATCATATAATTCTCTTATGACTGGACCATGATTACATTTTCTCAGATGAGCAAGTACTTTTTTACTTGCTATCAGACACACTTCTCATGCAGTGTCCTTCTGTCTCTGATATGAGCAATTTTTATGCATTTGTTTCAGAAATATAGTCTTATTAGCAATAAAAACATGCCCACATCTTGATGGAAGAATACTACAAATAATTTTCTGTTGCACATTTTCTATCTTCACATTTGTTTTCACATTTCCCATTGCATATATGATCATACAACCTACTAAAATCTTGAAGAACCTTATTTTTATCTTGTAATGTACTATGATTTTTATCTAATTTAGTCAGTGGCATTGATTTAACCTGATACATGTATAAATCAATATTTCTTCTGGATTTTAATAGCTTTAAAATGCAAGTTTTATCATGAATAAAAAAGGCCCATTAATAAAATATTAACAGCAGTTTGCATAAAGAAATTCAAAATACTTCCTCCCTATCCAGAAAAAAGATTAGCTAACCATGTCGACTGGGAACTATCAGCATTGTTGGCATGTGAAAGTTCAGGCATTTTATGAATTATTTCTAGATAACTATGCACAGCACCAGTGTTATTAGGAATAAACAAGCAGGACTCTGTTTTGTTAACCTCACATGTATCCCCTTTACAAGGGAGGGTGAATTCAAGTGCTAGTCAGTTCTGTAGCACCACACTGCACATAACAGTCATCTCTTGAGTAATTAATTTTCTCAATGGTGGATTTACTTAAAATGTCTAAATGTTTGGACAGCTTCTCCAGCTCCCATATGGACTTGACCACCCCATAAGAAGGTATAATTCCTTCTCTAGAAATGACCCATCACAAAGATTCACATGAGGAAGTCCTTCAAAAGTAGTCTTTTAAACACTATTATGACAAACCCAGGAGACATCTATTTTTCAAACTGGATTCAGAATGGCCTTAACATCTCTTTTGCAATGAGCACTACAAATTTTTCCCTTGGGTAATAACTGCTGTATGTCATATAGATGGTATAACACAGCCTATATAACAACAACCAGAATAGTCTGTAGGTAATCAAGGATGAGTTTAATCTCCACAAATATACTAGTATTTATGCAATGCTGCCATTACCTAGCCTGCAGCCCTATCATAAATTCTCCAAGTGAAGTTGCAAGCACTGTTTCTGCCAATAAGCATTCCAGTTTTATGATCGCAAGCATGTCCTTTAGCAATCATTGACAGCTGAAATGGTATTATTGTAAATGGGTAGAAGCATGTTTAGCTTTTTAATTTTTGGAGAGAAAAATAGAATGAACTTCAGAATGCAGTATGAAACTCTGTATCAGTTGCTGATATAAGAATCGATGCAATACCCCATTATGTACAGTAGGTGTAAGAGCACAGACCAAACTGTCAATAATATTGAGATTGTGTGCATAGATATACAAGGTAACATAAAAAGTATTAAATCTAGGATACCATTCAGGTGTTCTTGGTTAAATTTTAACCAAATGCATGTCTCTACTCTTAGCAGTGCATCTATATCTATTAAGAAATGGTTCTGTACTTAAAAGTTCCAATGGTTGTAGATGATGATGTGCTCACAGTTCTGGATGACAAAAGCAAACAAAATAAAATGATGATAAAAATCATAGCAGCTATCCCAGTGATAGGTCTAGAAGAAAATGAGCAAGTTGGGGCTGAAGAGGGTTTTGAAGAAATTGTAAACAGGGTTGTTGCACTATTGAATGATAGCCCATGTAAAATTGACCAACTAATAATCTCCAACCAAAAATGTTGAATGCAGAGGGCTTCACAAATGGATTCTCTTTAGATGACATATTATTTATGTCAGTATCCAAGAGGCATACTGAATCACTGATGTTGGATTGTGAAGCAAGAAAAAATATTGTTGATGTTGAAAAACAGTGAGTAAAATTTACTTCAGCCCAGGATGAAGAAATGGAGTCACATGATTTCCCTTCCTTGTTGTGTACAATAGTTAACTCAGCTGCATTCACTGTCAAATTTAATCTGGATTGCAAATGATTCATAGTCAGTTTTGGATTTGGTCCAGATGGAAAAACATCACTGGTTGCTTCTTGTGGATACAAATATGTCACTGTTTTTTTATATTTAGTTCTGCTCACAATAGGATCTGCTGGTTCATGTGGAATAACATCAATAGAGTCTTGATTACACTTGTCATGAGAAAAGGTCTTCTTGACATGCAACACATGGATCCAGGTGGGGAGGCCTTTGGAATGGATGGCAGTGGCAGTTGTGAACAACACCAAGTAAGGTCCCACCCATCTCAGGCTGAGTGAGTATCTCTGGGATTGTACATTCATGTAGAAAATTCTTGATTTTGTTGTTCTGTAGGTCATTGCTCTGTATACAGAATGAGCTTATGATATTTCTGCAAAACAGAACAAAGAGATTTATAAAACAAGAAAATGGATTCACCAATGTCCTGCAATTCCAAATTTGTGGGTCTGCCCATAAGAATTTTATGAGGGGATAATTCTCTATGGTTACCAGCTGCACTTTTCATACTGAATAACACTAATGGCAAAGCTTATGGCCATTTAACACCAGTCTCCTCTCTAACTTTAACTAATCAGGTCTTAATGATTTGGTTAAGTTTTTTCACTATCCTTGAAGATTGTGGACTCTAAGGACAATGGAACTGCAATTTTGCTTTTAAAGTTTTGCAAATCTTGTGTATCACTTGACTAGCGAAGTAAGTGCCCTGATCGAATTAAATGCAACAATGGACACATAATCTTGGAATGAGTTCCATTAACAACTTTTTGGCTACTGTCTTTGCATCATTCTTTACACAAGGATATGCCTTTATCCAGCCAGAAAAAATGTCAACTACAACCAATGTATATTTAAATTTCTGCACTTAGTGCAGTTCAATAAAGTCTCACTGTATAACATAGAATGCTCCTTAAGGGTTTTCCAATGTTTGAGTAAGTGTAGGTACATATTTAGATACAGTGTGTTCTAAAGCAAACTATGGGAATATTTAGAAAATGTTTAGGGACATCTGATGGGTGAGGAAATTTGTTTTATTGAAGCATTTTGCCCAAATGAAAAGATAAATTGCAGGCTTTCCTGGTGGTACCACAAAGGGCCCGGAGGCATTTATCCATCTCATTCTCTTTGATTCCTGTGTCTGATTTTGAAAAGATAACTCCTGTAAAAATAATTTGCTCTTAGTTTTATTCATTTGCTGCAAAATAAAGCCTGAATATGATAAGACAGTGAAGTCTGTCCTGCTGCCATATCTGCAAAAGTATTTCCCTTGGTTATAAAGGAATTAAGGGAAGTATTTTTGCCACCATATTTGCAAAAATATTTCCCTTGGTTATAGAGGAATCATCATTTTTATGTTCAGCACATTTAACCACAGCTGTCTCTCTTGGCAATAATAAAGCATCTAATAAATCGTTAGCAAAAATTGAATTTTAATAAGAGTTCCTGAATAAGTAAAAAAACGTGTTCTTTTCAAAGCATTCCAAAATCATGAACAACTCTATAAGCATAATCTGAATCTGTGAAAACTGTTACTGACAAATCTTTGCCATTCTTACAGGCTTCAATAATAGCTACAAATTTAACTACTTGAGCAGACAAATTTTCATTTAGTTGACCGGTTAACAAAATTCTGTCTTGTGTACAAACAGAAAAGACCACTACAAGTTCACCATCACCTCTTCAAACACAGGAGCCATCTATGAAAATAATTAAATCTGGATTCTGTAATAGAGCATTTCATAAATCTAACCTAGGAGTTAGCAATAACTACACAATCATGAGGTTCTGCTGTGTCTTCTGTAGGAATTAAAGATGCAGGGTTAAGTGGCGGATATGAAAGAATCTTTAAAGAAAGATTATTAAGTAAAGCAATTTATATTTAGATAACTGTGCTCCAGATAGGTATTGCATTTTAGTCTTCAATAACTGCCTCTATGGAATGTGGAACTGCTATATAAGTCATGTACTTCAGTCAGAGCAGCTGTCATTTCTACTAAGTGTGCCATTCATGTCCACCACCCTAAGGCAATGGGGAGGACTGCTGCTAAAGGATCAAGATTGGTGATGAAATAAGCTACAGGTCTATAACCATTGTTTCTGTGTTGTACTAATAATCCTAATGCTAATTTATTTTTCTCACTAAAAACATGAAAACTCTAGTAGAATAATATGGTAACCTAAGTGCAGGAGGGTTTAAAAGTAATAATTTAATTTGTATAAAAGCTTGTTCATGGCAGTTGCCAGGTTAAAATGTTAGGAGTATCTTTATTTAATAATTGTAATAAAGGCTATACTACTACTGCATAGTTAGAAATACAATGTTGATACTAAAATGTTGTCCCAAGAAAGCTCACAACTGTTTAAGTGTAGTAGAGCATGGTGCAGTTTGTATTATAGTAATATGTGAAGGCAAAATCTAAATAGCAACTAGATATAAATCCCAACGTCACAAGATGGGTTGTCAACTGGCTCACTGACAGAACCCACACTGTAAAAGTTGCAGACTCCAAATCTGACATCAAACCAGTGACAAGTGGAATACCACAGGGTTCAGTCCTGGGGCCTCTCCTGTTTGGTATCTACTTCTCTGAAGTACAGGATAACACAGAAGGCCTTTGGCTAACGAAGATCGCAGATGACTGCAAACTAGAAGCCATAGTCGAGTCCCGAAATGATGTGGACATCCTACAGAAGGGCCTCACTGAGACAGATGCCTGGTTTCAGAGCCTTGGCCTCAAGCTCAATGCCAAAAAGTGTATTGTCATCTCTTTTGTTATAACTCTGTACCCATGAACTATTGCATCGGCAGCAGTCTACTTAACGCCAAATGTGTGATAAGAGACCTTGGGACCTGGGTGGATAGTAGTCTGTCCTTTGATAATCACATCATCACAGTAGTCAGAAAATCCTTCTACATGGCACACCTCATCACAAAAGTGTTCTCATCTAGGAAAAAAGAGGTCATCCCCTCTACTCGACACTCATTAGACCCATTATAGAGTACAACGCCCCTTTTGGAATGTACCTCACAAGACATCTGCAGCAGCTGGAAAGGCCACAGAAGTACCTCACAAAGAGGATTACTGGCCTCAAACAGATGCCCTATACTGACCATCTCAAAAAACTCCAGCTTTACTCCGTAGCATATCGCCTACTCCGAGGTGATCTCTGCCTAACATATAAAGCTATGTCAAACCCAGAGCTGTTGGACATGCTACACCTAAAGAAATACCAATCCCTCCGAGCTACATGCTCTAGAGACCTAAACCTTGTCACCACAATAAACAGGACATGCTGGAAGGATAGATTCCTGTCCCAGAGGCTTCCCATGCTCTGGAACAAGCTACCCATCTATGTCAAGCAAAGTTCTTCATTAGCACTCTTCAAGAAAAATCTTGATGAGTGGATGGGAAATAGGAAATACACCCCAGGGATCATTTCTGTGGCTCTGCTCAACAGGGGCACAGAAAAATAACTTTCTTGGGTGGTGTAAGCCAGGGAACCTTGTTGGCTAGGCTTACTTAGGCCCTTGGGCCGATAGCCTAGTACCTATCTATGAACCTATGAACCTATGAAATAAAATGTTCCAAGTACTGAACCTATGCTTTCCATAACAATAGTTTGTCTTTGTTAACCTTAAATCCTAACACTGCTAACTTTGTCAAAAGAAAAACTGCATCCTATTTGCAGTTATTTGGGGGTTTTGAGGTGGAAAGTGAAATGTAAATCATCTACATGTTAAATTAGAGTAAATCCACAAGGAAATGTAATATTGTACGGATATTTTTCTTTTTTCATTTTTCTAGAGAAATTAATGTACATATAACCATCAAAACTGCCTCAATGTACCATAGGACATGTGGACAGAAAAAAACATTAAAAACATTTTGATTAAAGAAAAGATGGATCTCTTATCTCAACAAATTAGCAGTTTAGATACAAGTATGAGATCCAATTTGTTATTCGATTAATATATTATTCGTTACTCTGATGTTTTTGTGCATGTAGACTATCAAGTTGCCATTATTAAATCCAGGAAATGTAAAAAAATTACAAAGAGATGAGCAGGCATATAAAAATAATTCTGCTTATACTCTATCTAAGTTTGTTGGGGCAGGTAGTTCTGGTGCAAGTTCTTTGCATTCCACCACTGCGGTTGATGCAGAAATGGGTTTTATTCTTCCCAGAATGAGCACCTACCCCTAAGTGATAACTCATTAGAATTCTCACCCCTTCATCACTTGCAGAACTAGTGAGCAGAACGGAATCACATTTCAACACTATGGGGCCTCCACTAGAGAGAAGAGGGGAGGGAGATTGAAGGGTGCCTGAGGTCGAGAATGGGGCCAATCCAGGAGACATTAGTGTCAGTTCTCCCTAATGATTTCGGACAGCTTAAAAGTTATTTCTTGTCATGGTTTCAATATTTTTGATTATTCTAGTTTGACAGTTGATGTACATTTTAATTTGTTTGAAAAAGATTTTACCTTTGTTCCTTCCTCTAGGTTTGCTTTATCAGACTGCTTGTTAAAATTTAGAATGTTTGCTAGGACATTAAATTTATGAGTTCTGTATGGTAACAGAGATGTGACCAATGATGAGAAATTAAAGAAAAAAGTATATATCTCCCCTAATGTCCCTATGGTGAATTTATATGAGAACCTTTGTTTAAGGGATATCAACCAGTTTGGACAGTCCCATCACCAACCCTGTGGATATAATTTTAGTCATGATGAAGAAGAACTGTTGCATAATCTGAGAGGTGACACCTTTATAAGAATTCTGCAGCCAGATAAGGTTTCCATTGCAAATTCCAATTCCATTTTGGGGCAAGATATTATTCCTATTCCTCTAACACTACAGATTTTAATATATACCTTGTCCTTAGATACCACCCTATGAACAAGGAAGTTCAAACAATCATTTCAAAATATCGGTTTATGTATAGTTCTGACAAAAGTGTTTTAGAAGTGGTAGGTGAAAAACCATTATTTATTCATAAGAGAGGTAGAAATATAAATGGGATCTAGAAAATCAGAATTCCAAGAAGTCCATCCCCATTAAAAGTATGAGAAAATGTAGATGATGCAACTAATGCCCTTTTGTTTTAAAACAGGAATTTATGTTATTGGGGCATCCACAGGTAAAGATTAGATTTGTTAATGGTTGCAATTGTACAATCAAGGGCATTGTTTATATTGCTGTTTGTGATTATTGGAATGGATTTTATGTTAGTAAGACTGAAAAATGTTAAATAGGCCTATATATGAACATAGCTATGATAAGGGGAAAAGGAACCAGAATGAAACCCTTTTTAGCTAAGAATGAGTACACCAGCTGTAAAATACATTTTATTCACAGTATCAGATAAAGTTGAAATTAACCCAATGGGTGGACCTTGGGAAACAGTGAATTTAAAGAACGGTTATGGCAACTGAAGCTTAATGCACAAGACCTGCCAAGATTAAATGAGAATGTATCAATCATCAGCACCCGTAAACTTCATGCAATGAAGTCATGAACATTTTTAGAGTGAATGTGAATATCCATATGTATTCTATTTAAATGATTTTTTTTGCAGAGGATATATATTTCCATTTATACATACATTCACATAAACTTATATTTTTATATATGTAAATCTTTTAATGTGATTAATTAGAATTAGACCATCAATAGGTTTTACCTGTTAATTTATTTAATATTATTTTAATATATTTTTATTCATTCTTGCAATACTAATATGTGCTGTGTGTCTTTAAAAATCTTAATGGTTTGTGTGTGATGTCTACCACTAGATGCTTTAAATATCTGTGTTGTCACACTTCTGTAGGCTCTGATTGAGTCTGTTTGATGACTATAGGAATGAAAGCCCTTAACCATTTATTTTAATAAAGTGATGGGGGAGATTCAATAAAGCCTACATGATAATTTTGGCTGTGTGCACATCACTGTGCGATGCACACACTGCCACAAAAGTTTTAGAGTCAGTAAACTCTGAGTAGAGGTGCATACTCCCACTCAAACACAGAAACCTTTGTTGCATGCAAATTACAGCATAAGTAGCTGAATTGTATGCTAATGAAGGAAATCAATATGGTGGAGTGATTCAACAAGCTGTACAGTAACTGTGTAGACTCTGTGCTTGTGTTGGTCATGTATGCAAAATTCTTCCAACTACAGCCATGCAAAGGAGTCTACACGGAAACAAGAGCACGTAATTGTCCATACATTTGTACAGAACAGCCCCTAACATCTAACCCAACACACATTATGACATTCCCAGACATGTTAGGTGCTAGAAAATTATATTAAAAATAGCATCAATTCCTTATTAAGTGCCATGACATAAATGCCACTTTACACCCCCACCCCCAAATGAACAGTGTAATTGTAACTAATGTAGACAGCTAAATGTGTAAATTCCATGAAACATAGAATCCCAAACCTGAATTCCTCTGTGCAGATATATACACCTGAGTAATACCCTCCCTTGACTGTACAACATTGGGGTCCCCTTCAGTTTACTTGACTGCACAGTTACCAATTGTATAGATTCAGTGCTGTCAACATGGTGAAGATGCAAATGAGGTCAAAACTCATGAATAGTAAGTTTCACAGTGCTTGTCACATAACTATTCCTATGGCAGAATGGGTATGAGTACAGCTACAGTATAGAAGGTTCTTGGTTCTACTACAGGGTCTGCAACCTTCCCTCTACTTTTTGAACTACATGTTTGCTCTATATCACAGGCATGGATGAAATCAATAAGTTCCCTTGTGTTCACCTTATTTCAGAATTGGTGCACACCGCAGTGCATAGGTGTACACAGTGGCGTGTTGGTGCACATCTTGCACTAATGGGCACTAACAGAGTTTATATATTCAGTAAAGTCACAGATGATTTTCATAGGTGCTAATTACAGCATGATCAGGTGATTTCATTATGGTGGAGCTATTCAACAAGCTATAAAGCATCCATGCAGCCTATGTACTGTTTTTTCCTGCATGCTTCCATACCATGGGAGTAGACACAAGGACATTCTAGGACTGAACTAAAATTGTCTTAACAGCTGCATTTCCAAGGTAAGTCCTGAACCTAAAATATATTCTGTAATAATCTTATCTATTATCTATCTTTATATAGCTTAACTTGGTGCAGTAATGAAGTAAATAGTGGTGGATTTGTACAGAAAGTGCCTTAGCATGTGACAGCAGGCACTTATTTTACTCATATGTGTCCATTACTAAGGTTTTCTTTATTACTCCTCTCCTTTTTATTGCCCTTTTTGCATGATGTGCCGCATAACACAAATAGTGTAAGCGGGTCAGAGCTGTGTTTATTCAGTTTGTGTGAAGCATGGCAGACCACATATGAAGCAGACGGCCAAAAATAGTAACCAAATATATTCAATTAACTACCTTGGACATTGTGAAAACCCGGCCTGGAATATAAATGGTACTGGGTTCTATTACACAGTGTGCAACCATTGTTTTACTGCCATGACATTGCAGTTTACAGCAATGAAGTGCAACATAGACAACTGCTTCCTCAACATTCCAGTGGCAAAAGGTGCAAGTATAGGACTGGCATACACATGGTCCTGGGTTCAAATACACTATTATTTTTACTGACATTGGCAATGTGGCTCATGTTTGGGCACTCCTTACCAATGTGCAAACTGGTGTAACTTGCATGCGTTTACACTTTAACAATCTTGTAAATCTGCTGCCCACTGTACTGTGGAGCTGTATATGATGTTTTTTTATTAGTATTTATTGTCCATTTCCTTTGTATGACATAAAACTACATGTGGAAACATTACAAACTTAGGGCACATTCTAAGTATATGTCATATATTCACAATACATACCTGTGTTCCCCCAGCCACAACCAGTGCAACCCTGGGTGCTCCATATTTTATACACACATATATCAACCACACTACAAAGTATAATATGTAATGTTGTGTGTTCCCTCATGGACAGGGCCAGTTGGTGGTGCTGACCACCTTGCTTTGCTAAACCCAAGCATCCAACTATGCTCAGTAATTGTACATATGTTTTTACACAGCTAGACTTCTACATGCCTAGGACACACTACACTTAGGCTACTGGCATCATATGAACCTATAAATCTATGTGGTTATGCAGGCCTTCCAACCTGTTGTCCCCCCACATGGCCTGCTGATGTCATCTACCATAAACCTGCAGCCATGTAAAAGTCAGACTTGTGGCATGGTGTTTGCGTAAAGTACTGAGTTCTGTAGTCTGTATACTTAGATGATTATTAGAGAACTGTGTGTGTGTGTGTGTGTGTGTGTGTGTGTGTGTGTGTGTGTGTGTGTGTGTGTGTGCATGTAACCATCCAGAAAAGCAAGTGTGTATCCTGCATTTACCACTCCAGTCCAATAAATTGACAGTATTTTGATACTTGCACATGCCTACATATCCATTTCAGACAAGCCTTCCACCATCTTCTCTCCAACATGCACTGCTGTTTTCATCCACTATAAGATGACCTGCAGACATGTAAAAGTCAGACTTGTGCCATGTGCCATGGTGATTGGGTAGACTACTGTACACTATAGTCTGTGTACGTAAATATGTAGGGGTTCTGTTCTCACTGCAGTTTTGTGTCTGTGTGTGTGTGTGTGTGTGTGTGTGTGTGTGTGTGTGTGTGTGTGTGTGTGTGTGTGTGTGTGTGTGTGTGTGTGTGTGTGTGTGTCTACTCAACAGAGTAGACATGCTATCCTACAGTTACTTCTCCAACAGCATGGCTTGCTAGTCTTTTGATACTTGCACAAGCCTACACATCTAATTCATGCAGCCCTCCCAACCTCTTGTCTCCCACATGGCCTACTCATGTCATCTATTATAATTGACTTGCAGACATGTAAATGTCAGACTTGTACCATGGCGCTTGCCTCTAGTACTGTGTTCTGTGGTCTGTGCACCTTAGATAGGTAGGGGGGTTCTATTCTCACTGCAGTCAATTCAGTGTGTTTGTGTCAGGTGTTCCTTGACATTACAAAGAGCCTTCTACACCAACATGTGGGACACTGTTATAACCATATGCTCAATAGACAATGCTGATGTGCCACTATACGTTCAACAGACAATGCTGATACAATCAGCTATATCACATTATTGCATATGCAACCAGCCCAGCAGGGCAGGATCAGACACTGGGCTGGAGCCCAAGCAGATGTCAGCTTAGGTTCATAGGAGCTTACTAGGCTATTGGACCTAGGGCCTTTATAAGCCTAGCCATGTTATACCATTGTTCCCTTTTTAACTGACTTGTATGGTCTATACTACCAGTGCAAATGTATGATCAGCACCGACAGCTCTTATCCAAGAGGGACATGGGTGACACACCCATGGTAAATTTATGGTCTCCCATCCAATTATCTGAGTTATGCATAAATAGGGTCATTTGAGGAGCTTTGTTTTATGTGAATTGGAAGTTTGTTTCAGAGGAGTGGCAATCTCTGGGAGACATATCAGTCTCTCCAGCATGTCCTGTTAATCTTGCAGGCTAGGTTAAGATCCCCAGAGTGAGTGATCCTTGTCCCACGTGACTTATGGATGTGCATTTTCATTAGGGCTGGGTCTGAGACTGCTCTGTAGGCCAGACACAAGTCGGCTCTCAGCAGCCTAAAAATACAGAGTACAGTGACAGGGCCTTCCATGGAGGTCATGTGTGGCAAACCCTGAATTGTCTTGGTAGGAATCCCTGAGGTCTCTCCAGCTGCTGCAGGTGTCTGGTGAGGTACATACAGAAGGGAGTGCTGTACTCTATTAGTGGTCTGGTTAGGGATGAGTACAGGGGAGTTGTAACATCTTTAAATCTGGATGTGATGCCCTTACTTATGAGATATGCAACATAGAAGGCCTTTCTTACAACTGTAGACACATGGTGATTGAAGTTAACATTACTATCAACCTGTGTTCCCAAATGTCTCACCACAGGTTTTCAGTTAAGGGGATACTGTTAATATTGTAATGTGGAGGGACTTCCCATTTACAGAAAGGGATGATAATACATTATTTTGTATTTATTTTGATTCCATGGTATTGGCACCAATCATTTGTCTGTGTAAGGCCTTTTTTTAGTATCATCATTGTTGGAGGACTCACTAATTGCATCCAGTTTGCAATCATTGGTGACATGGTAAGCCACATGCCATCTATTTTCCCCTGGACTTCTGAGAAATACATTCCAAACATTAGGAGGCCTAGCATAGATCCTTGTAGCACATCAGTAGTTACTGGTATCTGCTAAAGATGGAATCCCCAACGTTACCTGTATGTGTTCTGTCAGTGATCTAGCTGGCTAGCCATTTAGTGACATATGGGTTAATTTCCAATTTTTTAATTTTTCCAAGTCTTTTGGGTTTCGAATACCATGGCGGGAATGGACCCCATTCCTAAGTCAAAGTACGATTAAAGTTCATGAAATTAGTATTGTTTCAATCTTTGATGTCAGCCAGTAGTGCTCTTCACAGCACCCACAATGTGCACAGTAATGACTCCTTCTGCAGTTTGTATGGAGTTACATGTATTGGCAACATATCTAAATATGATTGTAAATTCTTTTTTATAAGACCGGTTGCTCCTACTACTATTGGAACTGACTGGGTAGCTTTCTTCCAAATTACTCTCATTTCTGCGTGCAGATCCTGATTTTATGACTTTGTGTCTCTCTGAAAATAAGACACTGTAGTCACTAGGTGTGGCAATTGCAATGATCAATGCTACTCTTGTCTTCTTTTCTTCGACCACTATATCCGTTTTTCTAGCATGTATCTTGTATCTTTTGAACTGTTGGTAATGGATGATCCCATGTGATGTAGACTTCTTCATTTCTATGATGATTTGTGGCTCATGTTTCCCGTGTTTTTTGGCCACTTCAGTATCATAATGTTTGCACAATGCCAGTGCAACGGTCTCGCCACATTATTATGCCTTTCAGTATATAGTCCTTCTGTCATTAATGTTGCAACCAGCAATGAGGTGTGCAACTGTTTCCAATTCAGTTTTACAAAACCTACATTTGTCTGTTTCTCCCACATGTTCAATGGACTTTATAAACCAAGGTGTACATACCCCACTATCTTGGGCCACCAATATTAATCTTTCATCTCTTGGTTTGAATTGGTCTCTCCTTAACCATTCCTGTGTTCGTTCCTGATCAACATGAGGTTCTTCCAGAAATTTTCTATACTTGCAACTATATTTATGCTTTTTCCACATTTCTTGCCTTCTCATCTGATCCTTCACCTTATATTCTTTCTTTTGTTTTTTTTTTTTGGCACATTCAGTTGATGCCTGATTTCTATCTATTTCTGGTTTGATTTCCATTCCTGATTGACACCAATAAGCTTCTGCTAGATTAAGCAGAGAAATCATCTTAGATTTGTACTCCTCATGTTTCAAAACTTTCACAATGTTTGGATCTTATGAGGTCAGCAGATATGTGTGGAGTCCCGCGACTGCAAATCTATACATATAATCAGTCTCAAGGAGGCCCATACCTCTATCAGAAATTCTCAGCTGTGTGTGTTTATCAATGATGCTTAAGTGGGAGATTGTGTCAAAAGCCTTGACTAAGTCAGGATAGGCTGCATGTAGTGTTTTGCTTTCATCCAGGGCTTTGGTAATATTTCTGAAGAAGTCCACCAGGTTTAATAAGCATGATCTACACTTAACAAAGCCAAATTGTGTCGGGTCAAGAATTTGAAAGTCAGCTATGTCTTTCTTGATAAGTTCCATGATTATTCTCTCCTTAGCCTTGCAGATAAGGCTAGTTAGGCTTATGGGTCTATAGTTCCCAGGGTGGGTTGATGGACCCATTTGTGCAAGGGAATTAATGTTGCTCTACTCCACTCTGCTGGCACAAAGTCGGCATTTACACTATGGTTGAAGAGAGTGTTATCTGGTTCTTCTAGGTCCTGTGTCAGATCATTTAGTAGGCAGCTTGGGATGTTATCTGGTCCCACAGAGGCTATGTTTTTGTCCATGGAGAGTGCAGTTATGACCTACTCTTTCGAGATACTAGGTAGATGACAGGTGTCAGGTATGCTTTGGGATATGTCTGGTGGGGACAGGGGGGTGACATTTGCCCTAAATCTGTCTGCTAGCAGGTTGACAATGTCCTCAGAATCAGTATGAGTGGTACCATCCACTACTAATTTGGCACAAAGCTGGCCCTTCCCTTTTAGATTAATGATGTAGCTAAAGAATGCCTCCTGATTATCTTTAGCTAGGGATTCTAGTTTAGCTTTGAACTTGGCTTTAGAGGACTTTACAAGATAGCTAATTTGGTTGTTCAAGCTGTGGAGTTTGTCTTTCCTCTGCTGAATCAGTTTCCTCTTCTTCTTAGACATTACATTCTTCCACTTGTTTTATAACCTATTTATGCTTGATGCCCACCAGGGTGGCTTGTTTTTTTTGTGAGGATCTTATTTTGACCCATTCAGGTTCAGTCAACTCTATACATTTTGAACAGGTGTTTATACGGGCCATTTATGTACACCTCTGTATGGCAGTCATTGTTGACAATTGTAGCAGGAGGGTTGAAACTATTTATGGAATTGCTTAGGAGGCTATAATTTCCTTTGGAGAAATATTTCATCCTTTCTGCGGGGCTGTCAGGTATGTTCGTCAATTTTGATGAGATGGAATTCTGATCTGACCTGACCAGGGAGGCCAACGCACAAGTCTTAGTGCAGAGACTCCCTATGTTGTTGAGCACTAAGTCTAGGCCATTCGAGCCCCTTGTGGGAGTGCAGACTATTGCTTACAGAGAATATGTATTAACAAAGTCCAGGAACCTTTGGATGAGCATGTTTGTGTTCATATATGACTCCTGACTAATGGAAGGATAGTTGAAATCACACATAACTAACGTGTTTGGCTGTATAGTGAGTGACTCAAGTAGGCCATGTAGGCAGAGTGGTTCTTGTGGTTCATAGTGGAGGACAGATAGCTAACAATGATATGGAAGGGGTTTTACATGCAGATAGTTAGACTTGGAATAGTGCTATGGACTGTTTGACCATTCTTGAGGTGTATTTGTCTTTAATGAATATATATATATATATATATATATATATATATATATATATATATATATATATATATATATATATATATACCTCCGCCTTTGGTTCTTTCACACTTGTTTTGATGTCTGATGTGTGGAAGGCATTGTATCCTTGCATGGACAGGGTCTCTCTCTGGCCTTGATCCATGTGCCTGTGACTGCACAGACATGGCCATATTCCAAGGTAAGGAGTGCTTCCAGTGAGCACAGTTTCTTTTTTACACTCCTTGCATTAAGCAGCATAGCCTTCAGTTTGTATCTAGTGAATTTTTTATGTTGGGAATTTAGTTGCTGTAACATTACCTTAAAAGGCCAATATAGGGGAGGCAAGTACCTTTGCCAGTAATCAAAAGTCAAGAGGTGACAGGTGAAGACAATCTGTGATAATGCATCGTGGTCAATAAACCATATCCTCCAAGGCTGATAGATACTGGATCCCATTGGACTGACAACAGAAGCTAAGCCAATTGTTAAAGTCAACCATGTTTTGTTTATATTGCGACATCATCCTGGGTGAAGGTCGAATGCTGCTTAGGGCTAGCGACATAACTGCCTGGGACAGGTAATCTGAGAGCTCAGTCATGTGTTTCATCAGTTCCCCTTCACAAAGTCGAACGGCCACAATTTCAAAATGCATATGGTCAAGACCATATGCTCGAAATTGTAGAAGCTTGACTGTGTGAATGGGGAATGGCGTACAGCACAGAATGGGAGATTTCTGTTTCTGGGCTGTAGTGCAATCTCGGAGTTGGAATAAATAAGTAACAGGGGTTGTGAGGGGTGCAAGGGGGCTTGCCCCCCTGCAGAAACCCTGTTTTGTGTTACATTGTTTTTTTTAGTTCCCTTTCAAGAAGTCGAGCTTCAGAAATTCGAGCATATGGTGTCGGCTATATGTATTTTGAGTTTCTGAATGTTCGACTTTGTGAAGGGGAACCGTTTCATCATATAGTACAGTGGGTACACCTCCAGTCATTTCCTGAAAGACAGACTATGACAGAGTCATAACAGTGCTTGTTGTTGAAAGACTTGAGTGCATTCATGATTTTACAGACCCTGGCATCTGACAGACAGCTGACTGTGACCTTCTCTTTTTCCAGCCTGGTGAGGGGAACATCTGTGTGTCTCACTATGGAGTCATTTATGACCAAGACATTTGGTTTTGAGGTGTTTTGCCTTAGGGATTTATTGGCTGAGAGAATGTTGTGTTTATTATGTGTACCAGAATTTGTCATAATTGCAACCTCTCTAGCATATTGGGACAACCTGTTTTGAGAAGAAAAGCCCCATATTGATAGACAACATCAACAATGGCTGTATTCTCAGCCTCACTGAAGAAGGGTCGGCACCTCATTGACATTTTCAGCCCTTAAGGACAACAGAATAATAATACACATAAGTATCACATAACTACAAAGTAACTGCTACCAGATAAAAAGGTATGAAGTCAGTCGTACCCACTGGAAAAACATAAAACTGCCTACAGATGTGAAATACTAACAGCAGTCAGGATACAAAACAAGGAGAGTAGCAAAAGCAACATGTCCTTGTATGTGCCATAGCGGTAACTCAACTGTGCCACCCCCCAAAAAAAAGAACAGTCCATTCTAGTTGGTGACATAACAGTAACTTTTCTTTATGTATTTATTGCAGTTTGTTTGCCAGGATAGTCCATTGGGTCACAAGGAGACCATTTTCAATGGAGTCCTGAGGAGAAAAGCTCCAGAAAAATGTGAATACATATTACTCAAGAATACAAATCCATAGTACACATTGCAAAGAAATATTTCAGATTGCAAGAGTAAATATGATAATAAAAATAAAATAAAAAAATTAAATTAAAATTAAAAATTAAAAAAATATATATTATTCATTAATGTATTCCAGCACATACATTATGTAGCTAACAAAATGAGAACATACCTGCTGGAGTTCAATACTCCTCTGTTAAGATAGCTTTGGAAATATTTTGCTTTAATGAACATGTAGCAAGTATCCTCAACATCAGTTTGGCTAGCTACACATTTGCTTTTTTATAATGGATTAGATTATTATTGGATTGCATATGTCTAGGCTGTGTTTCAGAAATGTTAATTACAGCATAAGCAGCTGAATTGCATGCTAATCAACCAATCTGGTGGAGTTTTTCAACAAGTTATAAAGCAACCATGCAGACTCTGTACTACTTTTTCCTGTGGATTTCAAAAGTAGTGGAATACAGACACAGAAAATCTACACAGACAGAATGTTCAAAGCTGCTGCTTAACTCAATTTGTATGTGCTACAGGCTGCAGGCAATGCTGCTGCTGCCAATAGTCCTAGACCAAGACAGAAAAGAGTTTTTAGGACAAATGTAACTTATCACAACATACACAACATGGACATAGAGTGCTACAGGGTGGACAGGGACACAATACATGAACCCTGTGACATCTGCTGGCCTCTTCTCAGAGCCACAGCCTTTACCTCCCCATGTATTGGCTGTGTACTGCTTGCATCACAATAAGCCCTGCACTAACACTGTGGCAACTGCTGCATTCAAAAGGTAAGTTCTGAACATATATTGTATTGCATAATAATATTATGACATGTCCTCGTATTTCATCACTTGGCACAGTAAGCAACTACCAGGTAGGAGATTTGTACATAAATTAATGCCACATGTGACAGCAGAGACTTATATGATATGCATGCATCCATTAGCAAGTAGTAGGCCTCAGGCCTCAAAGATTCACACATCGATACCTCACTAAAGTAATGATCTCAGTTTATCACCATACTTTGGTAATGGGAAATCATAGCAGAGAGAAGTTCGAAAGTAATAAGACACATAGCAGTTTCCAGCTTCACCACCCTCACAAGAATGAACTGGCAGGATGCAAAGCAAGGAGAGTAAAAAGAGCAACATATCCTTGTTTGTGCCCTAACAGTAGCTCAATCTGGGTCCACCCCCTTCGAATGAACATTATACCCTTCATGTGCTACGAGAGGAATGCACATTTGATTCCCATCCCCAAAACAGCAGTCTATGATTTTTTATGCTATCCAGCCTTCCATGGCAACTGCATATCATAGTGTTCCCAGTTAATATACTCACATATTTTAAGGTAAATGATATATACTGGCTTACAAACTGTGTGTCTCTGAGTACTGGTCAGAGAACTGATGAATGACCAAGAAACACAGAAAGGTGGGACACAGCTGTATATTTGCAAGGAATAATCATAGCAGGTTGTGTGATCACTAAGTGTACTACATCCTAATATAGTAAATAGAATACATTTACAAATAACAGGTAATGCCTTGATATCAGTGTTCATTTAGTTGCCCTTGGTTGTATGAGGAATTATGCTGTGTATTTGCTGAAAAGCTGTATGTGAGGAAAGATTGATAAGTCCCCCCTCCTGTTTTCTGATGGTACATTGCATTGAGAGTTTTATCCTGACCAGTGTAGTCATATCTCATGTGTACTAACATTTTCTACTGTGTATGTCATAGACTGACTTCTCGCATTTCAACTAATTCTTAATTTGTTATATATTTTTCTTTTTAGGGGATCATTGTGCGATGCGCCACTTAGCCCAAACACCTTTGGCTATGTGCATTTTGTTTGGGGGGTAAAACAGCAGTGCAGAAACCAGATGAATGGCCCACCCAGGTAGCAGACAGGACCGAGACAACCACAACAACCACAAATATACACTAGATGCATTCAATTAATAGGCAGCACAGTGGTGTAGTGATTATCATTGTTGCTTCAGCGCAAGAGGTTTTCTGGTTTGATTCTCAGTTGGGGTGCCTTCTGTGTGGAGCTGCATGCCCTCCCTGCATTCATGTGAATATTCTCTGGGTGTTTCAGTTTCATCTTGCATTCCAAAGCCATGCAGTAGGTGGATCGTGCACTCTAAACTGGTCTAAGTGTGTGTGTGTGTGTGTGTGTGTGTGTGTGTGTGTGTGTGTGTGTGTGTGTGTGTGTGTGTGTTTGTATGCACCCGTGCACATGCAAGTGTGTGTGGTACATCCTCTGAGGCAGGTTGGGCCTTGGGCTTGCAACCTGAGCCCATAAAACCTGCAACTGCTACAGAAACAATGAGTGCTGAAAGGTGTTCATTGCCTAATGTACCGCATGGTGTGTAAACAGAAAAGAGAGAGAGAGAGAGAGCATTTAATTAATGCTATTGGCCATCATGCAACTACATTCCCAGTAGTGTGCACCCTTTGTGCAATGTGTTTGTGAGATGGTAAGTGATGCACAGTACTTTCAAATGTTGCAAAACCAGAAAGTGTGCAATGCCAGTAAGCACAATACCTGCAATTGGTGGGAAAACATCATTTGACATTGGTCTTGATCTGTGATAGGCATGGGAGGCATTCCTGTAGAGCGTTTGAGTTTGAATGCTCAAAGAAAAGGTGTCCAGGAGTCCAAAACTGTTTGTTGGACTCCTAGTGAATGAACATGGGCTCAGGCTTTTGTAGGAGAACTATAATTGCTCAGATTATGAGGCAGAGGTGTGAAATAGTCTGGCCTGGACTCTGACCAGTGCTACCAGTATTCCCTGCACTGATGAACAATGTAGGAATCACTACAGAGACCTCAGAATGTGGAAGAGGGATACTGTCAACTATTGGCTCAAGGAATATAGGACTGGGGGCACTCCACAGATGTGTAAGTATCACTTTCAGAGACTAGTTGTAAGAGTTAAAAGCTGGATATAGTCAGGATTGGTATGTGTAATGGTATTCTGTTCTGTTTTGCTTTTTCCATACTCATCACAGACTGAGAACCAAATGCGTGAGCCCATGCCGTTAGATTGGCACAGATGTGAGATGCATGTGGTATGTATGCATCCCAACAGTAAGATTATTTTAATATTAAAAGTTTCGACACATTTGTTGGTTAATTATAGAGTTATATCAAATTGAACATTCATTTCTCAACTGTAATAGGAAAGTATGTATGCATTACTCTGGAGGCTGAAACAACAGTTCAGTATTACAGAGCAGTCATAGGTTGTGCCTTCAAAAACCACACATCCCAAATATACAATACTGTTAAGTTTTGATTGATATTGCAATATAATGTCTGAGCTCAAAAGCAGTGTCACCACTGGCTTGCTGTGAACTGTAATCAGTATACTTGGAACATGCATATGTGCAATCTATGCACACATCAAGGATTGTTTGTTGCAATCTGTAGTATATTTTGCATTTGCTAGGAGCTGGGTAGTCTTAACAGTAAACAAAGGTGTTTCTTAGTAGTTGGTAGTGTTAAAAGCAAAGGTAATAGAATACAGTCAAATAATTGTATCAGTGCTTTGTATGTCAAACATGAAGTTACTAATGTTCTCCCCTTTTTTTCTCTCACCCCAACCCATTTCTCTCTTTTCTTTTTTTTTTGTTTGTTTTTCATTTCTTATTTCTTTTCCCCCACAGTACAGTGGGGTAGGCCTGTCCCATGGGATCCTTCTGCCACCACTCTACCGGCTACAGCACAATTGCCCAACACATTTGCTGTGCAACCTCCTCTGCCACCCCTTCACTACCTGGCCCTTCAGATAGTTCTGCACTGCAGGATAGGCCACTGGTTCCCTCCAGGAGCAGTGGCAGAGGTGGTGAGTTTATCACACGTGATGAACTGTCAGGGTTCACACAGCTGGTGTACACCTATGCCAGATGGAGACATTGCTATCCATCATTGTATTAAATTGCACAAGGAGACACAGATGTCAGACACTGCAGCCATTGATGCAGTGAAGTGACAGTGATGACAGTCTAGTGGGTGATGCTCGATTCTTACTGTCGCCCAACTTGATATCCATGGGTTTGTGATGTCCCCACCTTCACCTCAACCATGGTGTTCATCCACTTCATGTGTCCTTCACTATCTTTGTCTGTTGTCCTGTCTGTCTGCAATTGTTTCCTCACCTGCCCAACTTACCTCACCCAGACATTCCTACAGCCCTTTCCCAACATTCCTCTCTCTCAAAAAAAAAAAATGTCCCATGCATAGCTCTCTGTTTTGCACATGTGTCTTCATGACACACATGTTTCTGCCCAATTCCCTATACACCTGATTGTGTTGTGGTGAACCCTCTCTTTGGAGGTGACAGTCCAAATTCAGCAAAATTTGTATACATATGTTTATGTTTTATTCATGAAGGAATGGATAGATATTGTTCTGTCCTACATCCTTCCTGCACATTCCTGCCTTCCTTTCATTTTGTTCTTCCCCTGCTTGCTCTCCATTTCACCACTTTCCTGTCTTTCCCGTTTCTTTTCTTCAAAGCATAATTCTGTGATTGTGTGCATTGCACATAAATGCATGGGTGCAAAAAAAAAACAGTTGTAAGTATTATATAATTGTATTGGAAACCAGTACTATCTAACCACATTTTAATGACTCTATACCAACACTCACATTTCAGAATTTGTATTTACATGTAAAATTATTTGAAACTACTGTATAAACCTGGATTCAAACCCACTACTATCTGAACAAAAAATTCATGATTCACTACATTAAGAGGTGGTGTTACAGACTTAATTGATTAGCTGTATAGCAAATGGCAGACTTAACTGCTGTTGTATACATCTCCAGTTGCGGGAATTAATGCATTAATACAGTGATAAGTTCCTTTTTGAGGTAGATGTTATAGCTATAGGTAAAACATTAAAGTATTTTGGTAGTAGCATTGGTTATCAATGCTGCTCAATGTGCAGCATTGAACAACATTGCACAGTACTGGTATACAAAACTAAATGAGTATCGAGTAATAATGCTTTATGAATACATTACAGGGGATCGTGCAATTCTGCTCCATGCAAACATAATGAAGAAGATGCGACATTAGTGATATGGTGAGCCAGCACGTGAGAGTAGAAAGGGAAATCTTTCCTAAACTGTATCACTTGCTACTGAACTTATTAAATACATCTGCTAGCTAACTGGCTCTGTGGCAATAAGTGTTAATGCAATAGCCAATATTATTGATTTAATGCATTTGGTCTATGTCTGTGGCTGTCTGGGTCCTGTCTACAACCTGGATGGTCCATTCCTACAGTATGTGTGCTGCTATACTTTTCACAGTCCAGGTGAGCAGAGCTAATCATGTTTAAGCCAAGTGGTGCAATGTGCAAACACTAACAAAAAAAATAAATAAATAAATAAAAATGAATTAAGACATAAAAGGCAGACTATCTACAGTTTTGCAGAATGTCCTAATGTTTGCATCATATTTTTGGGCTGTTCATTGTAAAATGTGTGATTTACTGGTAAGATTGAGGTTAATATGTAATGAAACAAACTAAGAACCAAAAAGTTCAGAACTACTGAAATGAAGAAACACACAAAGCTTGTAAGAAGCACGGCTACTCCAAGGAAAAACAGTATATTAAAATAAAAACAGATTAAACATTTTTGTCAAGCTAATTCACTGACATCATCAGAATCAACTTTAAACAATCTAAAACATTATTTAAGCATCCCTCCTTTTAGTCACATGACTTGCAGAACAAATAAACAAATAAAAAACAAACCAATTTAAATTACTTAATCTTTCTAACATAATATTATTGTTTCTCAAACAATAAAATATTAAGTTATCTTTTTACAAAAGCATTCAACTATAAAAACATTTATTTAAACCTCATAAGAATTGAGTGCTGTAAAAACGAACTAAGTCCCACAAAACAAAGAAAAAATGTATGCACAAGCACTGAAGCCCAATAAACTCTTCTTTAACTGGAACAAATACTCCTCAGTTTGTAGACAAACGTTCTTTTATTACTTTACCAGTAGTTTAAAAGATGCACGAACAGTTGATAAAATCGAAACACAAGTAAATCCAAAAAGTGAATCAAGCGCTTTCACCCGTTACCATGACGGGCTTTGTCAAGATAAACCACCTAGAAAACTTTATGTACTTATATACAAGCTTTTGAAGCCAATTATTCAATTAAAGCAACGTACAAAGTACAAAGTAAATTGTACCAATTCAAAATGCAAAGCTTTGCTTTCTGTTTGAATTGTTTAAAGCAACATCGCTTTACGGTGTTCAAAATTAGTGTTTACAGTGAGTGTATTTTGATCCATAAGTATAGTAAAGTATGCTTAAACGAATACTTTTTCTTTTTCAACATTAATATTGTGCAACAATGATCTAAACAATGTACTGTGTGAGAACTGGTTATAAAAGTCACTAAGGTTGCGATGAATACTTGTCGAAATTCTTTAGTTATTTACATAGCCCGTGGTTGCTATGGTATGTAAGTGTTTACTTCTTCAATTCAATTAAAGCAACGTATAAAGTACAAAGTAAATTACACCAATTCAAAATACAAAGCTTTGCTTTCTGTTTGAATTGTTTAAAGCAACATCGCTTCACGGTGTTCAAAATTAGTGTATACAGTGAGTATGTTTTGATCCATAAGTATAGTAAAGTATGCTTAAACAAATACTTTTTCTTTTTCAACATTAATATTGTGCAACAATAATCTAAACATTGTACTGTGTGAGAACTAGTTATGAAAGTCACTGGGGTTGCGATGAATACTTGTCAAAACTCTTTAGTTATTTACATGGCCCGTGGTTGCTATGGTATGTAAGTATTTACTTTATCACAAAAAACGTCATACATTTAAATAATAAATAACAACATAAGTAGTAGTTTAACTAACACCAGACATTCCTTATTAGTTTTTTAATCAACATTGACTTTTTATTCCTACACACTAGCTCCCACAAAAACGTAAAAGTATTCTGTAAACGGTGTGTTTAAGGAATGTAAACTAATATGTATTTAATGTTGATTTGCTATGTTTCATTTTTTATCACATAGACTTTTTACCATTAATATGTATTTCACAGATATATGCATTATTTCAAACGGACGAATATTTTACAATATTATGATATTTTAACACAACAATATTTAATTATTTATTTACTTATTTATTTTATTTAATATTTACAGTCAATAACAACAATTAATTTTACAAGCGTATAAAAAAATTTATCATAAGTAGGACCATGTACTGCTACAACACACCCGTAGTCCTGTATAAGCTTCAGATTACACTTTTGGCAAGGAAGTATCCAAGAACGTAATACTCATAACACCTTTCACAATGTTAATTAAGATTAGCAATATATAAAGTATTGCATACAATTTTATAGCAACATCATTATTATTTTTTAGTGGTATTTATTAGTGACAATCGATTTGGAAGAAGTAAATACTTACATACCATAGCAACCACGGGCCATGTAAATAACTAAAGAGTTTTGACAAGTATTCATCGCAACCCCAGTGACTTTCATAACTAGTTCTCACACAGTACAATGTTTAGGTTATTGTTGCACAATATTAATGTTGAAAAAGAAAAAGTATTTGTTTAAGCATACTTTACTATACTTATGGATCAAAACATACTCACTGTATACACTAATTTTGAACACCGTGAAGCGATGTTGCTTTAAACAATTCAAACAGAAAGCAAAGCTTTGTATTTTGAATTGGTGTAATTTACTTTGTACTTTATACGTTGCTTTAATTGAATTGAAGAAGTAAACACTTACATACCATAGCAACCACGGGCTATGTAAATAACTAAAGAATTTCGACAAGTATTCATCGCAACCTTAGTGACTTTCATAACCAGTTCTCACACAGTACATTGTTTAGATCATTGTTGCACAATATTAATGTTGAAAAAGAAAAAGTATTCGTTTAAGCATACTTTACTATACTTATGGATCAAAATACACTCACTGTAAACACTAATTTTGAACACCGTAAAGCGATGTTGCTTTAAACAATTCAAACAGAAAGCAAAGCTTTGCATTTTGAATTGGTACAATTTACTTTGTACTTTGTACGTTGCTTTAATTGAATAATTGGCTTCAAAAGCTTGTATATAAGTACATAAAGTTTTCTAGGTGGTTTATCTTGACAAAGCCCGTCATGGTAACGGGTGAAAGCGCTTGATTCACTTTTTGGATTTACTTGTGTTTCGATTTTATCAACTGTTCGTGCATCATAAGAATTGAGCCTTATGATTCTTGCTATAGATGTTTGTACATTTAGCCCAGGTGAAGCACAGGCATTTAATGTCAATTGCTACAAAGTCTCCTTCCACTCTTTTAAATGTGGTACACCTGGAGGTGTCTGTTTTGATGCAGGAGAATTTTTTCTGATATTGTCCTAGGAGTTGTGTTTGGAAAAATTGGAATCTACCTCTTTGCCATGATTTCTTCTTCCATTTCCTTGTCCCTGTGAGTTAGTATCAAACTGTTAGAGCTGAAGATCAACTAACTTTTTTTCTTTTATTAATTTTTCCCTTATGTATATTGACTGCTAGATTCAAAATTTCATGAATGGCCAGACTTGGCCAGTTTAAACAAACCTTTTTATTTATTTTTTTTCTTGTATGGGAGGTAACAAAACCTTTACAACGACTGCTGCCAATCTGTTGGCTGATGCACCATTTTTAGACTCTGTATGTCCAGAAAAGGCTTCAAATGCACCTGTCATGCATTGTAAATATTCATCAATAGAATATTTTTCCTTTTGTACAATAGCTTTAATTCTTGACCAGTTAGGGGTTGGAGACATGCTGTTGTAATAGCTTTTAACAAATTATTGTTAGCAGTCTAAAATCCATTATCTGTGTGTTTTGAGATATTATTTCCTATATTTGATTTTTCCCAATATTTTTCTGAAAATGGTGTGGTGTGTAGAAGCTTTTAATACTGCTCTCCAGTCTTCAGTAGTTGGGTTTTGTAATTATACATGTCCATTTAACATCTTTGCATATTCAGCTGAATGTGTCTGAATAAGAGGGAGAGAATCTACAATGGTTTGAAAATTCACTACAGTCCATGGGCGCACTACTCTTATGGTGGCTTCAGCCTCACTCTCTTAGCTGCTACTGAATCTGATACTTCTCACAATGTATGCAGTTATGTAGGAGGCATATTAAAATCAGTGGAAGAATCAGAATCTGTTTCTTCCACTGTATTTTATTTGACATGTGGTGCCCATTGATATTTCTCCTCATCTGTACTAATTGAGAACTGGGTAATCATTTGCTTAATCATTTTAAAGTGTTGATTTTTGGTGGAGAAGTTTTGTTAGCAAATCTTTTTAATTTCCCTACATGCTTAGCACTAGTTCCATATCTATGTTTGTGCTACATTTGTTTCTTTATTGGCTATTGACATTAACATTTCATCAGATAGTTTATAGGTTGGTACTAAGCTATCGGCCCTAGGGCCAATACAAGCCTAGCCATAATAATTCCCTGGATATTTCTTCCCACAATATTTACTTCCCTGGACCCCTGTCTAGCAGGGTGACTGATGTGATCCCTGGGGTGAATTTCCTATCTCCTATCCAATCGTCAAGGTTCCTTTTGAAGAGCGTCAAGGAGGCGCTCTGCTTGACATGTATGGGCAGTCTATTCCAGAGTATTGGCAGTCTCTGGGTCAAGAACTTATCCCTCCAGCATGTTTTGTTCATTGTGATGACAAGGTTTAGATCCCTGGAGCGTGTGGCTCTGAGGGATTGGGATTCATTTAAGTGGAGCATGTCCAACATCTTGGGGTTTGACATGGCCTTGCATGTTAAGCAGAGATTGCCTCTGAGTAGACGATATGTCACAGAGTATAGCTGGAGTTTTTGTAGACGGTCAATATAGGGCATCTGCTTTAGGCCTGTGATTCTTTTAGTGAAGTATTTCTGCAGCCTTTCCAGCTGTTGCAGATAGTGTTATAGTAGGTAGTGAATATCACTATTGACAGAATCTAGTGTTATAAACTGACCAGATTAATAATTATAAGTACTGCAAGTAAATTGTGCTGCATCTGGTTAAGTGGAAGTTGTTACTGCTGCATTCACCTGCCCTCTCAGAGAGAGAGAGCTATTAGATTTTTCTGACACAGGCAAGCATAATGTGGAGGGGGTTCAGAAGGCAATGGAGGCCAATCATCATCTGATACTCTGGCTCTGACTCTTTTTCTAATTGTCTCAATTGATACATACTCTGGGAATGGGATTTCTCACCTGTACATATTTGCCATGAGTTTACTTTGCTATTACCTGGCTGTAATTGTAATTTTAATCTAGCTGAGTTATATTTTAGACTCCTAACTACAGGTTCCTTTTCCTTATTTTTAGCTTCTTATTGCCAGTTATTAAAAGCTGACCAACAAAAGGCTGATATCTTATTACCCTTCTGTTTTAGTTTCTGTTGTTAGATTTTCTAAAATGTACTCATCAAAAGTATCTTTTTTCCAGGAACATGACCAAGATGGCTAACTGAGAGCAGCAACTGGTTAAAGCTCTGTTACTGAAAACATTTTTCTGAAATAAAATCTAATAACAAATTAGAATTTGAAGATACTTAATAGCTATTTATATTAACTAATAGTAAGAGAACGTATTATAGTAGAAGTTCTTCAAAAGCTGTAATTTTCCTATAAGAATTTAATCTGGTTGGTTAAGAGAGAAGAGAATTCAACCTAAGCCACTCAAAAATGGTACTCAGGCTTCTACTAATAAAAAAAATATCCAGTCACTAATATCTAGCATACAGGATGTAACTATGTATTTATATTTTAAACTAAAGCATTTTATATGATAGGGAATATAAATAGTCTTAATATATTTACAGTGAAATACTTGATATATTTTATTTAAACTAAACTTATAAATGCATTTCTAAATGTTAAAAAATACTTGCTGTATGAAAATGTCATTAAATTATAATTAACAGAATTGGAAACTTTAAGCTAAGAATTTTGTTTAGTTTATTTTAACTTTACTCACTATGGGCAGGATTCACGAAGCATCCGTGTAAGAGTTACAAGGCTTACACGGAGGCTGCAGTTAAACGGTGTGACGTCAGCATGTCATGCATATGCATGAGGGCATGCTGAATCACACCTAAGGCTTACACAGTCCATGGAAGACAGTAGGGGGCGTGTCTGTAGGCCGAGCACTGCAAACGGACACGCCCCCAGAAGATTAAAAGTCCCGAAAGTAAACCCCCATGACAGAGCCCATGTAAATGTGAATAAACACAACACAACACATGCCCCCACAGACTACGAACATAAAATGTACAAATGAACATCTTAGAATTTTTTTTTTAAATTGTAAAGATGTTTGCCCGTGAGTGCGCTCGCTTGTGCGGGCGTGCCCGTAGCTTAGCCACAGTTAGCAGTCAATGGAAAAGCATATAAGAACTAAATATGCAAAGTAAGCCAAGAAGCAATAGCGTAGCAGTAGAGACGTCAGCTGAAGAGCAGGCAGTCATGGTTTGAGCCCCCACAACATCAATTTTTTTTTTGTGAAATAAGCATGAAACAAGTCCCTGACATATATGTACACATATAAAATTAGATTTTATGTAAAATGTAATGAAATGGGCCATATATTTTGAAGAAATGTGAGATAATAAAAAAAAAAAAAGTCAGATGTGCCTATAGCTGAGCTACAGTCTAACAAGTTGAGTACATCTGCCCGTAGGTGAGCAGTATTTTAACAGATGTAAAATGAGTGCCCGGGGTTGAGCAGCATTTTAACATGCTGAAACTGTGTGCCCGTAGCTGAGCTGAGCGTAATATGTGTGCTGACAGCCAAATGACGCGTAAACCAGCATACCCCGTTTGCGCGGAGCTGTGCACCGCGCCAACAAGCTAACCGACAGGCAACGTTGAGCAAGCTGTAACAAAACTGCCTTTACACAGACACACCTCCTAGCCTGTGTAGATAGTTATAAAATATAAAAAGCAGTGCCCAGGTTTGAACCCAGGATACCATGCACCATAGTCAAGGTACTGAACCACTAAGCCATGACAGTTGCACTTAGAAATGCAGTAATAGCATATATATAGGAATGAATAGAAATAGGAGCATGACAAAGCAGGTTTTGTGAAGCTGATACAATTCCAAATCGGCCAATCACAGATAAGTGTGGGAAAAACGGCATATATAAGCCCCATAGGCGGGAATACACAGCATAACCGATTGTAGAACCAACTTGCAGCCAGAATGTCAGGTGTAGGTGAGGGTAGTTGCTTTCAAGCACAGAGGTGGGGCATTGAGGAGTGCAAATATATGGTTTGGCTCCTTGTCCACAATCATGAGGCCCAACTCATGCAGGGCCAGGTCCTGTGGGGAGCATATAGGGCTGAGACGTGGGACCGGTTGGCTCATGATCTCACCAGTGCCACAGGGATACCAAGGACTGGTGAGCAGGTCCATCACCACCATGCGGACCTGAAGAGAGGGAAGCAGGACCAACTGAACCGTTGGATCCAGGAGGCCCGGCAAATGCCCAACGCCCCACTACTGAGTAAGTTACATCTAATTATTTATGTAAGAAATTAACCTAGCTGATATTATGGAGATGTGTAATCCAATATTACTTTATTTATATTACAGCTGCAGGTGTCCGTTCTGCAAACTGTAGAGCCTATGGCGATAGGCTGGCACAGTTGCGCCACCAGGCAGGTCAGTAATCCTCTCCCTGTAACTGTAAATAAATATATAAGTATGACAGTTAGCAAAAGAGTGCAGTGTAGTCACTAAGTAATAAAATGTGCAAGTAACAGTGTAAGAGGGTTTGCAAGTATTGCTTGATTACAAAAGTGTGATGCAGTCTGTAATCCAAACAGAAAAAATGAAACAAGTCTGAAATAAAGTCTGAAATAAAGATGTCCCACCTATAATATAATAGTACATAACCTGCAGCAGTCTGAAAAGTACAGCTGCAGAAGCTGAGTAAAACACATGTGTGAAATATATCCCTGTTGAAATACAGAAACATGAAAGAAGTGAGACTGTTGGAAAGGATTGTTATAACTACAGGTAAAACATGTCAATAAAGCCTAGAATTAAGTACCATCCTGAATTGTAAAAATAAAACAAGTGAGAGAGTGTGAGAAAGAGTTATGAATCTACCAATAAAGTAGTAATAACTCCTGAATAAAGTATACTGCAGTCAGTACAGAATGAAATGAATGTGACAAGCAGAACCAAACAGTAAAATGTCTTGAAAATGTGACCGCAGCTGGAATGTGTATCCCAAAATCTGGATATGTTGCTCTCAGTCTGAAATATGCAGATAGTATGGTTGTCTGAAATACCAAACATCCACAGTTGTCTATAGCTATATAAAGCAAATGTAGCAGGATGATGTAGCTGAACAGAGCCAGATATGAATGTGTATGAATAAAAATGAAAATGTATATTGATGTAGCAGTAACATTCCTATCACCAACTTGAAGTAGTTATCACATAGGAAACTGTAGGCAGAACTGTAGTGTGTATATATCTGCAGTTATTAGAAATGTACAGCATATGTATTGGTATTTGAAGTTGTTAATTAAATTTTCTTCACCCTATCCTATAACCTTATATAATCCATTCCACGTGAAATTGGTATGTGCAATCACAATTAACACCCCTGGACATTTGTCCTGTTGGTTCATACATATTTGCATGTGCGTTGATGCATCTGCCCTGTTCATACATCCAAACCTGATGGCCTGTTGCCATCAATACACCCTGCATGTTGTTGGACTGTGTATTGCTGTTCAAAATATGCATGTGTTATGCTTGCTGTTCAATGGTTTGAATATCTGGGTGTTTGGTTAATCGGAATACTAATGCATTCTGTTACAACTAATTGTGAATGGTATTGTACGTTACTAACCCAAACTGTCATGACATAATGGAAAACATAGGACGACAGGGAAGGCGGGTTCCAGCGGACCCACCTCTCCCTCCTCAGCTGGCAAGTGCACCTGGTAGTAGTGCCCAGGCCGGACCCTCCTCCGGTGGCCCTGTGCCACCTGCGGGTGGAAACGCTGCAGGGTATGGGGCTCATCCCCCCTCTGCAAGTGTGGCCAGAGGAGAACAACCACTCACCCTCCGTTATGTCCGGACTGTGGTGCGTAGGGAGATCCGGGAAGTTTTTCTTGGGCCCCTACGCCAGCTTGAGGCACAGGTGGCACAACTAACGAGCATGCCTGCTGCCCGGCCTACACAGCCCCCAGCACAGCCCTGTCCTGGGCAGTGAAGGCACAGAGTTCCACTGTTGCCATCTGTGGGCTCATGGGCTCTAGATATCCAAACATCCATCCCCGTCAATTGTGTAACCCCCCCACATGTGTCATACACCGCCCCTGTATGCGTCTTGTTTGTCTTGTCTGTTAACCTACCCCACCTACCTCCCCAGCTATACCGACTTCCTGTACCTGACATACCACTCTCACCTGAAAAAAAAAAAAAAAAAAAAAAAGGCACTCTGTACCCACAAAAAAATTACGCCCCATACATAGCTGCCCATTTCGCACACATGTCTGCTGGACATGGAAACTGTCAATTACAATTGGCTGTACAACAAGTATTATTGTTGTCCTCACACCTCTCTCAGGGGTGGAAGGTTTCAAATGTCACACCAAATTACAAACATATGCACAGCTGTTGCTGATGAAGAAATGGGCAGCTATGGGCCTAACCTACATCCCTCCTGCAAAACCCGAGCTTGTTTCCCTACTGTCTTACCCTCTTTGTGACCCCTTTTCACCACTTTCCTGTCTCCCCATTTTCATTTCTTTCAAAGACATTAGCGCGGGTGTGCACAAGAGTAAGCACTTTTAAGCGGTTGTAAGCGGGTGTGCGCGGAGCTGAACGCCAGTGCGCATGCGTGAGCGCCGTGCAAACCAGCGCTAACCTGGTTACAACTGCTTAAAAGTGCCTTAGTCACTCTGAATGACAAGTCCTGTAGTCTGCTCAAAAGAAAATAAAATCCCACTGTCAGTCCCGAACCCAGGAAACAGTAGTCTGCATGACTTACCACTAAGCCATGACTGTTATATAAGAGCATTGTGCTACAATAAATATATCATGTAATAGTAGGAATGAATTTAAAGGGAATATAGGATGTGTAGTACACAAAGCATGTCATGTATATTTACTGTCAAATGTAGTGGATTTCTAGAATAGTAGTGTGTGAACAGAAACAGCCATGCTAGTTGGTAGTTAGTAGGTAATAATGTCACTGTAGCACCTTGCAAGCCACACACATACTCACAGCAGGATAATCACTGCCCATACCCCACAACCTCTTACAGGAACACATCCGGACTAAGTAATAAAAAATGTGGAGCAAAGGGCCAAAAACAGCGACACATTCCAAATAATGCTACAACAAACTTAGACAGTTGAGAGAGTAACAGGTTCTGCATTTTGTTGGATGTTTGGAAGGGTATGAAGTCTGAAACTGAAATGTTTGTCACTATAGTCTGACTTGAGCCCACAGTGATTTGCCATAAAAAGCTGTTTATGAGATATTGACCAAAATATGAGGCAAAAATGTGGACAACCTGCAAATATCTGTACACTTGAGAGGTCTGACACTGCCATATTTGAATAGTTAAGAGCCTAGACATAGCAACAGTGACTGAATTACAGGGATGCTCCACAGACTCCCTGTGAAATGTACAAACAGTAGGCAGAAAGGTGTTACAATACATGCAATGGTAATTATGAAGTACTGAAAGTATGCACCACTTGCACGGCAGAAATAGTGTAGTAATACATATGCTCATGCTATCCCACAGTCACAACTGCAGAATACCAGACAATTTAATGGGTGTACCCCACTGATATGTACCATTCCATGAGGCAGATAAAAGATGCACCTGAGAGTCTCTGGGGCCTGCTCAGCAGCATACTCAAATACCCTAATAGATGTCAAGGCCCACACCATGGTCAGACCACACTGCATGCAGTAACACCCTAGCAGATATAGCAAGCATTCCAATGTGTGAATGTACATGGAAATTAGGAAAACCACAGCAACACACTACAGTCAAGACACCTAGCAGGCATACAAGTAGTGAATGTAAAGGGCAAATATTGAAGCCATAGCAACAAAGTGCAAGAGCCTCTGCTATATACCAGTTACAGCACATGTCCCACAGGAAAGCACACACACCCACATTAACAGTAGTAGTAGTCTTAGGTGTCAGTGTACATACACACTTAGTACAGGAAACTGGAGAAATGAATGGAGAAATGTTAATCTACAACACAGCCAGAAATATGAGAGGGATACTAACCTTTACACTCACAGAACAGTGTCCACAGCATATCAGCATGGTCCCTGCCCTTAAACTTTGAAAGGGCTACGCCTATCTCACATACCATTTTATAGCACTGTCCTGGAATCACAGTGAGAACTGCAATCAGTACACAACTGGCTGCATGCAATTAGCAAATGCTGGCTAACAATTGGTGCAGAGGCCATCACATGGACATATGCAGATACCTACAAAAGCATGCTGTACTCCCAGTCCACACATGCAATACTTTCATTGCACCCTGTGGAGGTAAGGAGAGACAGAGAGAGAGAGAGAGAGAGAAAACATACACAAACAAAACAAGTCATCAACAACCACTCGAAAGCTGACAACTTGCAACTGGAGCAGCAGGACACCAAACCAGACGGCAACGCAAGCAGCTGTGACAAACACAGGTAATGTAAAGTAATACTTTAAAAGTCTACATACTGTGAAACCTCCATATGTGTCATTGGCCTGTATCCATATGTATATGAAGATGTGCATAGGGCAGGGGACATACAGCAACTATCAGTGAAGGCTGTACATACATATTTATGTGAGGGCATCTATGTGCACATATCAATGTAGGTTGAATGTAAGTTGTAGTGCAATGTACAAAGTAGGTTTCACAGTTATGTATGTTTAGCAGTATGTTAGTGTGTGTATACAGTTTTGTAAACAAACATGTTGATATACCTATCTATCATATGGATACGTATGTATGTCAATATATGTATGTATGTATATATATATATATATATATATACATATATATATATATATATATATATATATATATATATATATATATATATATAATATGCATATATGTATACATACATAGAGAGGGATGTAGGAATACATAGACAGATGTAGATAGATAGAATATGTACAAACATATATATGCAATACACACATACAGATATATATATATGTAGATACATATACATAGACAGACAGATCTGACTATCTACAGATATGACTGTATATGACGATTTCACACTCCCCTGTCCCACCCCTCTGTCACTCTCACCCTCTCTGTCACACCCCTCCATATCTATAGCAATATATGTACATCGATATATATATGTTATATATATATATATATATATATATATATATATATATATATATATATATAGAGAGAGAGAGAGAGAGAGATGTATATATATTCTGAGTGAGGCACATTTGTACAGATGTATTGCAACAGGTGCCTGGTGACAAAGGCATGGAGTGAACACCAGTGTCAAAACTGGAGTACCATACCCCATTTCAAATCACCTACACCAGTAACCACCAGATATGTGATTGGCTGCCCACCACTGCATGTGTCAGGGGTGAACAGGGTCATAAATGTGTACAATAGTCTCCCCAATGATATTCACAGTGGCACACTATTCCTGGAATACCTGAACATGGTATGTGTCAGCAGACATGGTGTGTCAGCTATGGACATGTAGGTCAGTGTACCCCTCCACACCACACAATGGCTGCCACGGTATGTACCTCACATGACAGCTACAGATATGGAGAAGGACACAGTGACATGTACAACACTGTGACAATGCACTCAAACACATTACCAATGCACAATGACTGACAACACCACAGAGTACACACATACTACCCACATAGAGGTTACCACTCCTGAATTTACATACTTAAGTCACACCCATGACAGATGTCCAACAACCATAGTAACACCTCACACCATCCACAACCTATATGACTGCTGTGTGTCGTCCGTGACACTGCAGTAGAGAGCACATGGTGGAGATACAGGTTCCTACCCACAGATAAGACATACCCTGCAATAAACCACACAGCATTAAGAAGCAAGACTCCCCATGAGTACATGTCACACATACCCCTGCTGAATGTTAGTCAGATAGGTAATATGCCATATGAGTCACCCTGTGTAACTGTTTGACAGGAGCAGGTACCATCACATCACATGTGTCACAATGGTCAGGGTAGCAGAACAGTATGCTGCTGTAGTCCCAGGGGCAGTAGCATATTGTATTGTATTGTATTGTAATGTATTGTATTGTGTTGTATTGTATTGGTATGTAGAGGTGCCTCCTTCGTGGAGTGGAACCACTGCTGCTGCGCCAGTGTACAGGTACATATCCTGTAGTCAGGCTAGTGTTACATAGCACTTCTATATGTGTATTTAGCTCCTCTTGGAGTTCATGTAGCATGCAACCGGGGATACCATCAGGTCCCATTGATGTTGTGTTTTCTGCTTTTCTGAGGGCGGCTCTCACCTGGACATCTGTGATGACAGGGAGGTTACAGTCAGCTGGGATAAGTATGTCTTAGTTTGGGGAGAGGGAGGGGGGAAACTTGCACTGAACCTGTCTGCCACAATGTTGCCAATATCTGTGGGTTCAGTGAATTATTTGTTGTTGTGTACTAACTATGAGCATATTGGAGGGTTTCTGACCAGGTTGCTAACATAACTGAAGAAGGCCTTGTGGTTATCTGTAGTGTCCCCGTTGATTTCCCTCTCAAAGTTGCCCATGGATGTTTGTATGAGAGAAAATAGCTCCTTACTAGTGCTGATCAGACATGCCTTCCCTTTATGGAATTATGCTCTGTCTTGCAGTAGCTTCCATCTTTTGTTATACAATCTGTCTATGGCTGGGGTCCACCAGACAGGATGCTTTCCCTTTGTGGAGAGTGTCTTGGTCTTATATGGGATTGCATGATCCATGCATTCTCAGAGATGTCCGTAGAAATCATTTGTGAAGGGGTCAGCATTCTGGGTTGTGTCTTCCACTGGCCCAGTGGGCTTAAAGGATACCATGTCAGTGTTAGGAAGTGTAAAGTTTGCATTTGAAATGTTATTCACTGTAGTCGTTTGTGTTGGTGGTGGAGGTGGGATATGTATATCCAGGGCAATTAGTTTGTGGTCAGCTCACAGTAGTTGATGATGTACCCCATACAGTACCTCGATACAAACCCCCAGAGTGAGGAGGTGCTTTGGACCTGAATCAGTGTTCTGACTGCTGGGGTTTGGTAGTATGTCATATGGAGTGTGCCAGGTACTGTTGCACAGTTGTTGGCTGAGCACTGATACCTGGCCATTTACATGTGTATCCACCAATAGACAGACAGATGCTATATATGTGGGATATGTTGTATCACAACAGTCAAGTAGCATGTGTAGTATGTGTGCCAAATTCTTCTGACATATTTTGCTGATATCCTGTTATTTCCTTTTTCAGGACCATGGCTCACCAGCGCAATCCAGCGTACTCTGCAGCTGAGGATGAGGAAATACACCAGAGCCTGGTGCAGGATTATGCAATACACTTTTCCAGCACCAGTCAGAATCAGCAGGAGAGGGCTGCACTGTGGCAAGACATGGTCTGTTGGGTAAATGACATAGGCACGCATAATAGGACATATGAGCAGGTACGACATCACTGCAGTGATTTAATCAGAAATGTCCGTCAGCGTGTGTCGGATATCCACAGGCAACAGGTTGCCACAGGTGGTGGGGTGGCTACACATTCCCCACTCACCAGACTGGAGGGACTACTCATAAGTGTTGTGGCTCCAGCCCGCCAACAACAACAGCAGCAGACCTGCATGATGATGGAGGCTGGAGCCACACAGCAGCAAGACTATGAGCGTGCAGGTAATAATGCCCAACCCCTTTGTAGGGTGGATAGTGCCCTCAGTAAGGGTATGATTGTCTTGTACTGTTGTCTACACCCATGGTAAGTACCATAGTGTATCATCTGCACATGTTGGCATACTGGTGGTAAGGATGTCAACAGAAGGCTACATGCATAGGTAGCACAGGGGATAAGGTAATGAAAGTATTGATACGCAATGATGGACATGTAAACTGCAAGTGGCATGTTGCCCACACTGGACTCTGCAATATGGATGTTTGAGGATGTTGATATGTGTGCAGTACTACACGACTGGTAGAGGGCACACAGGAGCACCCTAGCACTGCAAGCTCACATCTCATACCATGCTAGACAGCCCCAACACACAAAACTAACTTTCACAGGAGGGAGATTCCCCATAAATGTCAGGGATACTGTGGTGGCAGGACAGGTAGCATACATCCTACTAAGTATGGAACCACTGAGTGAAGGCTCAGTGTCTGTTATTTGACATGTGTATTACTGCAGGTATGAGCACCTGGGTTTCCATCCGGTTATTGTACATCCTGACGGTACATGGTCTGTACACTTATGTGATCTGAGACTGGACCCTGACCATCTGCATGTGTATAGTGCCTGCATATTTGCACTGTGACCTACTGGAAGTGGTACAGCTTGTTTGTTGTACAATGGACTACATGCAGCCCTGCTTACTGTAGCTTTGTTTGCATGCATGTTTGCTTGCAGTTACCCTGGAACACTGATCCCACCTGCAATGCAGATTTACAGAGCTTCTGTGGACTCTTAGTGACATCTGCATAGCTTACAATATGTATGTCTATGTCTCACTTGACAGAACATCACTGTTTGTCCTGTTCACATGTACGTTGCCTGTGACACATTGCATATGACTTTCCTGGCATTTGACCACAACTGCAGTCATATATGCTAGTGCTAACTAATCACAGGCACTACACCCCCACATACTCACCTTCTGTACCTTGTTTCCCATTGGCCCTATGTGCTGTTAATCACCATGACAATCACAATACTATAGTAGCATGTGCAAAGGTCACTTGTCAGTCACCTCTATGGTACAGTTGTGGAATATGTGAGTCATGTGGCAATGTCACAGCTGCCACATGTACACAGTCAACCCTCTCCCCTACACATGGACGTACAACACATGTATGAGATGCAACCACATAGCCAAACTGGGGACTAAGCACTCTGAACCCAGTACTGGCATAACCTGTCAGGTGGCATGAAATACTACAGTGACTACAATACCAGTCTGATGTAGACCTACACTGACAGCAATCCAAACACATGAACACACTGGGGCATTCGTGGAGCCTCAGAATAGCATCCTGCCTGAGCAGCACACACCTCTGCAGCTGGCATACAGGCATACGTTAAGCCAGAACACAGCACATGCAACACATAGCACACAAATCCTGTGTGCCAAACAGTCACAGCCTGTACGGCTAGACAACACACCTGCTACAGTTGTGTTAGGTACTTTTATTGTCCGGTACAGTGAGGTCCCGCTCACCAGGCTGGACAAGGTGAAGGTCACAGTGATATGCCCATGGGGCACTATGGTCCACCACATAACACAAGCATACAGGTCAGTCAGAGGCATGGACACATATGACTCAGTCATTGTCCGTGCTATGGCTGACCTGTGATGTACCTCCCTGGACTACATGATAGGGAACATAGAAGGGCTCTCTGAGCATGTGGCACAGGCTGGTATGACCCTGACCTTGGTTGGCATCATACCCTCACCAAGAATGCTGAAGTATTACTGAATGCTGATGAATTACTGTAGCCACAACACCCTAGCTGAAGGGTTCCTAGCATGTAGTCACTGCATTGCTATGGAACAACTTGTTACCACTCCCACAACAGGTGAAAACATGCAGCACCTGTTCATCAACAACATGTAGACTATATGCCCCAGACCAGATGTGTATCCCTCACTGCTCGGATGATGCCATATACAACTCACACTGTATATACACATATCACATGCAGCACCCGCACAGAAGACCACAGTCATAATGTTATCCAGTGCAAATACCATGTATTCACATGTAGCAGGCATCAGACATGGGAACTATTGAAGGTCACAGGTACATATGTGTATTTGGCACACACATACATCATCTGTGTCCATTGCCATTACTGGTTTAATCGATGTCATGCATTATTGTGAACAACAACCCACACACATGGGCATTCTGTGTCACAAAAACACACGTGGCATGTGTGGAATTCAAAGCCATAACTAACTGTGCTATGACAGTAGTGAGAGATGCAGTAGCAGAGCATGCTATTTGCATTACTGGGAGATTTGCCCTCTTCTGCTGTACTTGTAGGGTGCTGACATCATCTCTGTGTAGAGATTGGAATATGCAGCAGCTGGTGTGATGTACTGGTTGCCAAAAAGGTCAGCTTTCTCACACATGTAATTGCACACACCCTACTTCCACGGATGCATTAGCAGAGAGCGCTATTCGCATTACTGGGAGGTTTCCCTTCTCCTGCTGTACTTATAGGGTGCTGACATCATCAGTGTTTAGAAAGAGGAATGTGCATCCTGTAGTGTGTTCTCCTAGTTGCCAAAAGGGACATTTCTCTCACACAAAACTGCTCACACACTTGCCATTGGCAGGATTCAAACCCCTACCTAACTATGTTATGACACTCGAGATGGACGCATTAGCAGAGCACGCCATTCGCATTACTGGGAGGCTTTTCTTCTCCTGCTCTACTTATAGGGTGCTGACATCATCAGTGCTTAGAAGGAGAATGTGCATCCTGTAGTGTGTTCTCCTAGTTGCCAAAAGGGCCATTTCCATCACACAGAATTGCACATACACTAACCCCCCTCACCCAAACTTGCCATTTGCAGGATTCAAACCCCTACCTAACTATGTTATGATACTCAAGAAGGATGCATTAGCGGAGCACACTATTCACATTACTAGGAGGTTTTCCTTCTCCTGCTGTACTTATAGGGTGCTGACATCATCAGTGTTTAGAAAGGGGAATGTGAATCCTGTAGTGTGTTCTCCTAGTTGCCAAAAGGGGCATTTTTTTCATACAGAATTGCACACACACTAGCCCCCCACCACACACACTGAGCATTTGCAGGATTCAAACCCCTACCTAACTGTACTATGACACATGAGGGAGACACATTAGTAGAGCGCACTATCCAAATTACTGGGCACCTGCTCTGCACCTGCAGTATTGATAGGGTGCTGACATCATTATTTATACAGAGGTATGTACATCTATTACTACCTGTCAGGTGGGGGATAGCATATATATGCATTTGCAGCCACCTACTTCAGGGTCAGATATGCACATCAGCACTGGCAGGTTATGTTTTATACCATGCTTCGTGACCACAGGACCTGTAACACACAACACAACCAGTTCAGACCACCCCTCCCACATCCAGGACACACACTTTGCTTCCTGGGAACAGTGCCAAGATATGAAGGTGTTCACATACACCATTCCAGTTGTTAACGTCAGGTACAGGTATATTGTGTGTGGGAACTACTCAGGCCTCTACAACATTACCCTACAGCCACTACAATTTGTGAGTCCATGTGCTATGGCAGGACCACTCACCACAGCCACATGGGGGAATACATATTGCACCTGACCATCTGCAACATGGGTACTCACTGTTCCACACCAGAGGTAGACCACCATTGTTGATATCTGACCATACCCATCTTTCCCTGGACATCCATATCCCATCCCCACCCCCAGGCAAGGTTGTCACTGCAAACAAAGTGTATTTATCAAAAGCAGACTTTGCACTTGTGAAGACTGGGGTGGAAGACTTCAAAGGACCCATGCTGGGGGAGTATAGAGGCCACTCTGCATAATCCTTGACAATTGTATTCTATGAGCAAGTGGAAGGTTTGCATTGATCATGCTATCCCAAATATACCCATGACTCCTCCACAACAGGACACCCTGTCAGGTGTGCACCAGCCATATATGAGCTGTCCAACAGATGGAGTGAGCTAATACATTGCAGAGCAGTAGCCCACAGAGGGAGGACATCTCTGAACAGTACTGGCACAACGCTTCAATCCCTCTTAATCATCATGACAACGTGTTGAAAGTGAAATTGTCCAGACACTGCAGATAAGGCTCCCCTCAATCTGTTATTGACGCCCACTTACTGTTAGAGGTCCTCACCAACCCTCTTCCAGCACACACCAACAACATGGATGTGGCATAACAAATTCAACCCCTGGGATCTCCACTGTGTCCCTTCTTGATGGAGGCACAGCACACTAGCCTCAAACGGTGCCTTATGTGACCTACTTTACAGTGGCACAGTAGCCTACTGTACTGGGGATGCAGATGCCAAACACAGTCTGGCTAAGCTTTCATTCCCTAGGGCAAACAGCCTAGTATTGACCTCTACACCCATATGTTTAATTGTCAGATGCACAATATTTGTTGCTGATAGGCTGTTTTCAGGTCTTTATTGCCATAGCATTCCCTGTTTCTATGAACAACTTGTGTATCTGTGGAAGATGTTTGAATATGAGGGGGATCCACTATATCACTTATGTCTCTGTAGTCATTTAACTGTGTGCACTGGGCAGATTGCTGTAATGTGGTTGGTTCCTGGAATGACATGTACAAATACCAGATATGTGTGGCCAACTGCTAAACTGAGATATGGCATAAGTGTGTGAGCATGCCCAGTTCAGCCTTTCCATGGCATGTTGTCTGACATATGTCTCATTTATCAAAGTGTGCGAGCATGCCCAGTGTGAGCTTTCCATATGTTGAACTCTGCAGTCCACCACATATGTGGATGAGTGTGAACTTCAACAATATCTCAGGTTTATGGTTGTGTGTTGGGTGTTATGTTGTGTACTTACTGGCCAACTGCTTCATGTCTGAACACAACAGGGATTATACTGTGCCTGTAGGGTTTGCATGGGATACTTTGCATACAGTTGTCAACATCCTTTCATACTGACCTAACACTGTAGTACCATATAGTGTACTGGTTCAGTACTTTCACTGTGGTGGACAGTATCCTGGGCTTTAGTCCTATCACTGCTTTAAATTTTCATAGTGAGCACAACAGACTGTTTAGGGGCCAGTTGGGCACATATGACCATGTTGCATTATGTTCAGATATGGACTACTTAAACCAGGCTTGTCCAACATTGGTAGTGTATTTCACAACATAGGTAGACATTGGCAAACACTAGCGATGTGCCCTAGGCCATTTCTAATGCTAGTCAGAGAGTGTGTTTGTCCTTCGACACACATTGTAACTGGAGTTTGTCATGACATATGTCATGGTTAGTATACTGTGCCTCCGTCTACCTGTAACATAACAGTGATACCCAGGGTAATACCCAGGGTAAACCTACCATCTTCCATCCACTCATCAAGATTCCTCTTGAGGAGAGTCGATGGGTGACTCTCTGGCTAACCTGTACTGGGAGTTTACTCAAGAGTGGGGGTGGCTTCTGTGTTATGGATAATTCAGTACAGCTTGTCCTATGTATGTCAGTGCTGGGGTTCAGGTCTCTCATGTGCATAGCTCACTGCCATTCAGATTGTACAAGGTGCAGCATGTTCATTGATTCCAGCTTGGACATGGCTTTATACATCAGGCACAGCTTGCCTCTGGGCGGGCAGTATAACAGTGTGTGGAGCTGCAGTTTGTTTAATCAGGCAACACATGGCATCTGTTCAAGCTCTTTGATACTCCTGGTGAGGTACTTTTGGGGTCTTTCCAGTTGATGGAGGTGTCTGCTGAGGTACATCCCACAGGGGCCATTGTAGTAAATTGTGACGCTGATGAAGGATGACTGCAGAGCCACAATGACCTCCCCTGATCTAGATCTCACTACCTTCATAATTAGGTGGGTATATGGTATGTTTCTGTAACCACTACAGCCACATGCTTGTCCAATGCAAGATATCTATCAACTTGTGTCCCCAGGTCTCTTATTACATCTTAAGTACTTAATGGGTTAACACCTATGTGGTAATTGGTGGGCACTTACTGTATATCCACAGGGGTTGACTATACACTTTTCTGCAATTAGCTTGCTGACATGGCTATGGCACCAGTTGTCTGTTTCTATGTGGCCCTTTTGTGGGATGCTTGTGTCAGCTGGAGAGTCAGATATGGTGTCCAGTTTGTAGTCCTCTGCAAACTTGTTGAGACACAGTCCTTCCATGTTGGCCTGTACCTATGGGACATATATACCAAACAAGGGAGGTCCCAGGACCGAGCCTTGTGGGATGCCAGTTGTATCCGGTTTGTAGTCTGACATGGCTGCAGCATTTCTGACCATGTCAGTTCTGTCCTTGGTCTTGTTTGCAACCCCTCTACTGACATAGGGGTTTATATTTAAGCTGGTGAGCTTATCTATAATGAGCACGTGGGGTATTGTATGGAAGCCTTTTGCAAGGTCCAGCTAGGCTGTGTGGACCACATTCCCCTCATCAATGACCTTAATGACTGTTTCAAATGAGTCAAACATGTTTAAGGGGCAGGATATGCACTTATGAAAGCCACACTGGGTAGGGTCCAGTGTCAGTAGGTCCCCAATATCTTTATGTCCGAGGTACATGCTGATCCTTTCCATAGCGTTGCAGACCAAGCTTGTCAGCATTCTGGGATGGTAGTTTGCAGTATCCATTCAGGCAACACCTTTGTGGAGAAGGACCACTGTTGTTGTACACTGCTCTTTGTGTACATATCCTGTGGTAAGGCTGACATTGAGCAGTAGTGTTATTTGGCATTCCATTCTTCTTGGAGTCCATGTTGGACTCATCCCAGGACACCATCTCATGCCATTGATGCTGTGTGTTTTGCTTTGTAGATGCTGGCTGTTACCTCAGCATCTGCAATGTCAGGGGGCCAGCACTCTGCTGGGATAGATATTTTGCATTTGGGGGGGGGTTGCACTGCACCTGTCAGGTTGGATGTTGGCAATATGTGTGTGTGTTTGGTATGTTGTTTGTAATATTTGAGTGATTCAGAGTATATCTGTGAATTCCCAACAAGGTTCCTACCATCAGTTAAGAAAGCCTTGTGATTATCCTTAGTGTCCTGTACAATTTGTATCTTCATAGGTTCATACTAGGCTATCCGCCCTAGGGCATTTCTAAGCCTAGCCAGAGTGTGTGTGGCTTTTGCCACCCCTTGCTATGTGAATATTATGGCCATTTATGATTAACTTTACTGTGCCTCTGTCTGGATGTGACACAGTGAAGACCCCCAGTGTACATCTACGATCATCCATCCACTTGGCAAGATTCCTGTTGAAGAGAGTCAGTGAGGGGCTCTGCCTAACATGGAGTGGGATTCCATTCCAGGGTGTAGGGAGCCTCTGGGTTATGTATCTGTCCCTCCAGCACATCCTATTTCATTATGTGTTGAGGTTGACATCTCTCACTCTCACAGCTCCAATGGAATTGGGTTTTCTGGGATAGAGCATGTCCATTACTCCTGTGTTGGACATGGCCTTGTACAACAGGCATGCAACGCCTCTGCATAGGCAGTATGTGACTGCATACAGCTGGGGTGTCTACAGCCAGGCAGCATATGACAAATATTTGAGACCCTTTATCCTCTTGGTGAGGTACCTTTGAGGTCTTTCTAACTGCTGCAGGTGTCGGGTAAGGTACATCCCAAATGAGGCATTGTACTAAATTATGGGTCTGATAAGAGAACAGTATAGGGGCACAATGACCTCTGTTGACGTAGATGTGAATCCTTTCATGATACGGTGTCCAATATAGACAGTCTTCCTAGCCACATTGGCAATGTGAGTGTCACATGACAGGTTACTGTCCACTTGTGCCCCTAGGTCCCTGATTACTCCTTCCATACATAATGGATTACCACCTATGTGGTAATTTGTGAGTACCTTGTTTGGTATTTGGTGAGACATTCATACTGTCCAGTGTCTTCAGGACGGCTGAGTGAGGTTCCTGTGTGTGAGAGTATGATCTGTAGCATGCTGCAGACTGTACAGCAGTTTTCCCTATGGTTAGTTGCACATGGGTGGTCTCTGATGCTTCGTACAATGTCAGTTACCTGGATGTGTGGGTGTCTGTGCTGAATATGGATACTCCCCCTGCTTTTATGTTTTGGTCCAGGTTTTGGGGCCATAATGCATGATATGAGGTATAACCTGGTAGTGCTGGTGTGCTGTCAGGAGCCTTGCTGCAGGTTTCTGTCACTGCATGGGCATCAATGTTCTCCATACTGGGGAGGGCCTCGGGAGCATGCATGTTGAGGTTTGCACTTCTGGCATTGGGCAGCATTACCCTTATGTTTCTTTCCACTTATGTTTTCTAAGGAGGTGGGTTAGTCTTTTCTCCCTTGCCTACGAAAGGCTCTATGGAGGTGGCAAGAGCCTTATCCAATATCCAGACACCCAGGGGTAACAGGTGCAAGCCATCCCTGGCACAGCAGTGTGGCTTGTCAAACATGACATCCCAAGCAGACAGACATTGGATCCCCTTGGAATGACACCAGTAATTGTGCCACTTGTTAAAGCTGATCATTCTGTGTTTGTACTGTGGCATCATTCTTGGTGAGGGTAGGATGCTGCACACGGTCAGTGTCATACCGGCCTGAACTACATAATCGGAGAGCTCATCTATGTCTCTTTTCATGTAGTCTGGGGAGGTACATCTCAGGCCATTCACACCAGCATGGACAATGATGCATCATATTTCTACTTGCTTTGGGGTGACCTGCGTACTTGTGTTATGTGGCGTATTGTAGCAGCCTACAGGTAGCTTACTGTACACTTTCCCTTGTTCAGTCTGGTGAGCGGGACAGCAGTGTGTCTGACTATGGAGTCACCTATTACAACTGTATCAGGCATGTTGTTTCTCCTTCTGGCCTGTGACTGTTTGGCACACCAGCTTTGTGTACTATGTGTTGCATGTGCTATGTTTGGCAGTAGTGGTTGCTTGGGTGTCTGCTTTGGAGGCCTCTGTTGATGTGGCGTATTTGTAATTAGGGCCTCCAGGAATGTTTTTCTGTGTTTATGTCTTTGGTTTGCATTTGTGATAGGTCTATGTGAGACTGGGTTTGTGGTGTGTGTGGTTACCTTCTCCTCCTGTCTAGTTTTGACAGTACTGAGTTGAGAGAGCTCAGCCTCCAGTTTGGATAAATGGTTGCATCTCTCACATATATTTGTATTTCTTGGGGGGAGGTGAGGGTTGTCTGTGTACATGGGGCAGGTGTAACATTGCCTCAAGATTCACAGATTCAACTTGTTGTAGCTGGCCTTAGTGGATTGTATGAGTGGACATATTTTATTGCCATACTACTGATCAGTGATTACTTCCCTTTTTATGTTTGCTCTGTCATGTAGTAGCTTCCTCATTCTCTTGCATGGTTTGGTAATGGCTGGAGTCCACCATGCCAGATGCCTGCGTGTATGGCATTGTGTCTTGGTTTTATTTGGGATTGCATAATCCATGCATTCCTGGCAGTGTTCATGGAATGCCTGTATAACAGGCTCTGAGGTGTGGCCCATATTTTGCACCTGCACAGGGCCTTTAATGGATTCCACATCAGTTTGGAGGAGTGCAACTTTTGCTTTACACATGTTTGTCACTGTGGTTTTCTGGCCAGGGACTGTGGTCAGGATGTGTATATCCGGTGTGATTACTCTATGGTCTGGTCTTACCAGTGAGGGATACACTTCTCATCTTGCCATCCAGTACCCATGTTGCTGATTATCACATCCAGAATGCTTACCCCTCTTGTGGGAGTGGTACATTGTTCCTGGGCATTTTGGTTCATGGATTCTAGGCACTTTTGTCCTACAGTGTTGAAGCTAGAATAATGCTCCCAATCTATGTTTGGGTATTTTCAGTCACCCAATATAATGTGGTTTGGAGGGCTTCTATTCCAACATAGGCCAAGTGCAGTTCCTGGTGTTAGGTTGTAGTCTGTAGCAGGCTATAAACTGGGAGGCAGTTTTAGCCACTGTTACTTGACCATGGCTAGTCCCTGCTGCTTCTTGTTGTGGTACCAACATGGGGGTGTGGTTATCCTTGACAATTATTGCTAGTCACCCACCTTTTGTAGCTTGTTCCATGTTTTGAGGCTGTACAGCACAGTATGAGGTGTAACCTGGTAGTGTTAGGGTGCTGTTTTGAGCCTTGACCCAGTTTTTTTTTACAGGACAGATATCAACATTCTCCATACTGGGGGAGTTTAGACTGCATGCATCTTGCTGTTTAGACTTCTGGCATTGGGTGGCATTACATCTAGGTTGTTATCCCTTGTGATACCTATGGAGGTGGGTTTGTGTTTTGAGCCTTACCTATTCAAGGCACACTGTGGGTAACAACAGCCTTTGCCAGTATCCATATAGCCAGGACTGATAGGTGCACACTACCCCTAGCAGGTGGAGCATCATGTCATGCTCAGCATGTCATCCCAGGCTGGCACACATTGGATCCCCTTTGACTAACAGCAATACTTCAGCCAATTATTGCAATTGATCATCTCATCGTCATATTGTGGCATCATGCTTGGTGAGGGTAGGATGTTAGTCAGGATCATCAAGTTTGCATATACTACATGGTGTTACATTGCTTAACACATGGCATTCATGCCTCAGGTGGTGCTGCAGGGCTGCCTCTGTCGGATGCACATACTACACTCCCTGTACATGTTTGAGAGCAGGTTATGTCATTTTAGGCATCCCTGTTATTATATGAGTGAGTCAGAGAGGGGTATCATTCCCAGGGTTCCTACTGAGCGAGTGTATGTGCTATGCATTGCGTCTTTGCCAAGGCCAGGGCATACTGGGCATGCCTCCTTCTGCCTACTGGGGCAGGCTGAGGATGTTCCTCCTCTGGGTCATTGCCTGTGATGGCCTTGGCAATGGTGGGGGGCTGTTTGGCCCGGCCCTATGCTGGTCCTGCTGCAGCTGTTTTTGCAAGATCATATTATGTAGCATAGCACATACCATGACAATTTGGGTACATGTAGTTGGTGAGTACTGCAAGGTTCCACCAGATGTGTCCAGACACTGGAACCATGACTTGAGCAGCCCAAACACACGCTCTATTATATTACGTGTTTGTGCGTGTGCCTCATTATGGCATTCCTGTTCAGGTGTGTGTGCGTTTCTGATGGGTGTCATCAGCCATGGCTGCAGTGCATAACCTGCATCCCCCACTAGGTGTCCATGTGGGATGTCCCCACTGGCAAATGTCTGGTACAGCTGCATCAAATGCCAGATATGGGAATCATGGTAGCTCCCAGGGCAGCCAGCACACACATTCATTATTATGCCCTGGGCATCACACACGACCTGGCAGTTGATGGAGGGGAAGCCCTTGCGGTTAATGTAGGCCTTACCCCGCTCACCGGCTGGTGCTTTGATGCGTATGTGCGTGCAGTCTATTGCACCCACTACCTCAGGGTATTCCGCTATTTGCTGGAAGAGACGCATATTGCTGGCCAATACCTGACAGGCATTGGGGAAATATACATGATCACCGACATGTGCTGACATGGCATCCAGGAACTGGTGCAGTACCCTGGAGGCTGATGCCTGTGATATCCCATTCATATCACCAGTTGGTCTCTGGAAGGTACCTGTTGCTAGTATTCTTAGGCCAACACATACCTTGGTTTCCACTGGGATGGATTCCCCTCTGTTGGTTCTGTGTGTGAGGCGTGGCCTGCACAGCTCGACAATTTGCTGCAGGAGGTCTCTGTCCACTCTATAGTGCTCCACTATCTCCAGCTCATGTAACCCGTGGTAGGTGACCCTGGGCCTGTACACTCTTCTCCGTCTCCTCACTGTGGGTTGTCTGGCACCATTTGCATTGTCAACACCCTCAGCAAGTAGCCTATGTCTCCTTATGACAGCTATGGCAGCCCCTAGCATTTCTGCTCTGAGTTCAGCTTTTTCAGTTTTCACTTCTAATAGCTTACTCCTGTCTTGCAGTGTCTCTTGAGAGAAACATCCTGCACTGCTGTTTGCAGAGTTTTAAGTGCTTGGCTGGGCTACTATTCTGCCTGTGTAATTGCCTGCTTCTAATTGTTTTCACCTGCTAGCTCCAGCAGTATTCCCTGCTAGCTTCCTACTAATTCTGTTGCTTCCTTTTTCCTTTCTGTTTCCTCAGGGGAGCAGCGCATACCAGCAGAAACACGCTCACAGTGGCTTACACGCACACATGCTTACACAGTTTAGAATCGTCTTATTCGGGTTAAAACGCGCGCATACCAGTGCAAACAGTCTTACAAGTGTGCCAACAGGCTCCCACATGCTCAGTCTGCCTTACACGCACGCACACTGCACTACTACGCACCTCATGGCGCGCACACATTACGCATGCGCCCAGCAAGAAACTTTGGTGTAAGCAATAGTGTACACCTTCCATTTCTTGACTTTCCCATGCTTATCTTGTGGCACTCCTCTTTCCATGATATGTGTCTGACATCTGTCATGTAACACTGACCTCCAATGAACTGCATTTCTTTCTGCCATTCCCCCCTGTGATGTCACCTATCTCCTACTCTATTCCTCCCCCTTATGTATCTCTTACACTGCTCAGAATGTGCTCATTTGCTATGTGACAGTGGAATTCAGTATCCTAACACTCATTTACATCAGATTGCCTACTAATGCTTAGTTACATGTCTTAGACTCAGCTTCCCCCCTTAGCAACCACTAAATGGTGGCCATGTTGTTTTTGGTCTGCTGGTCCCTGCATTGTAAATCCATGTATTGCATGAAACTCACATTTGTGGCTTTATAACCTTCATTTTTATGTTTTATATAGCGCAGCCCATTTGCGCGTGGCTGCGCTGCGTTTAAACATCGTCGATTGCCGAAAAACAAAATATTTATTTCTCATATTTACATTGGGGTACCTTGCCAATGGCCACATATTTGGCCATTGTCATGCTGCCTGACACATATGCACCCTTTATTTGGAGCTGACATGGCTCCATTGTGTTTTTTGCAGAAACGTACTCAGTTGTCAACTGAGTACATTTCTGCAGCTAAAACGGCTCTTACACGGGCTGCTTTCGGCTTCCAGGATCGCTAATCTACCTCATTTGCATGACTTTCAGCTGCAAGTGAGGTGATTAGCATATCTACGCCCACTCCGTGTAAGAGACGTTTTAGCTGGTCTCTTACATGGAATTTCGGGCTGTTCCTGGATCGCGAGGGCTGCATTGATTCTTACACTACTCTTAGACTCCGTGCAAGCCTTCGTGAATCCTGCCCTATGTGTATTGCTAGGCTAAATGAATGTCAAATCTAAGTAATATGTTGATTAGAACCGTTAAAGTCCAGGCTTTATTAGAACCGTTAAAGTCCAGGCAGCTATGTTTATTTTGTTCCTGTATAACACATTCCTTTCATGGGTCATTTGTGAAGCAATTAACACTTTAAAAAGCTTCATGATCAATGTGTGAAACTGCTTGATTCTTGCTAGCTTTACTTCCTGCCTACATCTTGAGCTGTTTTGTTGAAAATCCAGGTCCAAAAAGAGTTCAAAGTTCATCACTGATGTTTGTGAAAGCAGGAATTGCTTGCATTGCAGCCACAATGATGAGGATAAGAGATTTGAACTTTTTCCCAGGTGTATATGTAAGAAATCTGCTCAAAATAACATTATATTTTTTGTAATATTTAGATAAGAATAATTAGAAAAACAAAAGCTATAGTAATGTTTTACAACATGATGTCTGATTTATAATTTATTTCCATTTTACTGAATATTAATAGCAACAGTGTTATTAACCACAACTGTATATATTAAAGGGAAGGAGTAAAGTTAGATGTTTCTTACTGCTTAGAATAGTTTAAAGGAATTAAGAAGAATGAGAATCTTGAACTGTTATCTTCACAAGTTGTAATTATATACTAATGTAAGGATGTGTAACTCAGAGCAGAACACCAGACACAGTTGCTAAAGACACACATCTAAATTAGCTAGGCATGAATTCTTTTATATATAATCAAGAGTGTGCAGCTAGAACAGGAGTGTGCAGCTAGAATTTATCTGATTGAAGAATGCTGGAACAGGGCTCAGTTTTGAGCTTTTTTATTGGTTAATTTATTTAAATCAGTTTGGTCGTTTGCTACTGTTATATTAAAAAAAAAAAAAAAAAAAGTTTGAGCTTGTTTTCCCACCTTTCCATTTACTAGAGTAGTCCAGCTACAGATTTGTTGTATTCAGGACTGTATTGTAGTTTCTGAGTTCCCCAGATCTTTCTGTGTTAGAGGGAAGTCTCTCAGCTTATCAGTGTGAGTGGTAAGCAGTAGGTAGCCTACCACAAGAGGAGTGGTTTCTAGCTCACTTTTAACTTTCTGCTTTAAAAGCCTGTGTTTTCACAGGTTTGCACACTGTGCAGCACCACTAAGCTAGGGTAAACTATTACCAGTGCTGGAAACTCTGCTCTTCAATTTTTCCCTTACATCTTGCTAGTTCTCTTCTCTCTTGCAGTTAACTAGCTTATTTGCCTAGCACTTCATCTGGTTTCTTGTAGCAATTATTGTAGCACACATAAGTGCTATCAGCACTACACGTCCTATAAGGAAACAGCTCCAGTACTTATTAAGAATGACCTTCCCTCCTGGCATGTCTAAAGATCACTTCCCTCTGCTTTCTCTTATTAACCTGGTGACCTTGGGCATTCTGAGGCAGACAGCTCTCTCCTCTTACCTCCCAACACTCAGACTTGTGAGAGATGCACTTATATAGCCAAACTGGAAGACATACACTGTCCAGCCAAGACCGGAATAGCTGGTCAAGAGGAGAAGGTCAACACCTGCACCGCACCACATGGAACACATAGCCCTCTAGAACACCCACCGTCACAGCTCTCACATAAAAACACAAACCTCACACCCACCTTTGCAGAGGCTCTCAATAGAAATCTACCCAAACAGCAGAGACCTCCAAATCAGAAACACACTTGACCACAACAACACAGCAGAAAATCCCAAGACACATAGCTCACCTACACAGTGTGCCCCTCAACCTAAGCCCCTAAGGCAAAACAGCTTGTCCAATACATTAATCATAGGTGACTCGATTTGAGGAACACTGATGTCCCACTCACTAGGTTGAATAAGGAGAAGGTAACAATCAGCTCTCTGTCAGGTGCCAGGATCTGACACATAACACATGCGCTCAGGTCACTCCACAACAAGTATAAGTATGACTCTGTCATTGTCCATGTGGGTGTGAATAAACTGAGCCCCACCTCCCTGGACTACATGAAAAGAGACATGGAGGAGCTATTGGATTATGAGGCCCAGGCAGGTATGACCCTAGCCCTGAGCAGCATCCTACCATCACCCAGAATTTCACCACAGTACAAGCAGAAAATGATTGACTTCAACAATTGGCTAAGTTTCTGGTGTCATACTAAGAGGATCAAGTATCTGTCTGCTTGGGATGACATGATTAAAGGACTTCAATGCTTTGCCAGAGATGACCTGCATCTGTCACCCATAGGTTTCCGGATACTGGCTAAGGCTCTTGCCACCCGTATAGTACCTTTTTTTAGGCGGTGTTCCAAAGACCAAATTACCACTGTAATAGCTATAAATAAATAAATGCAATCTGAGGGCCAGGCTGCTCAATGCTAGAAGTCTAAATCTCAAGATGCTCTCGCTCGAAGCACTCTTCAAAATGAAGAACATCAACATTTGTGCTGTAATGGAGACCTGGTTTAAAGCAGCAGAAAACACACCTGCGCTACCAGGCTAAAACTCATTCCACACCTTTTGGCCCTGGAACATGGACTGAAGCTCCAAAGGTGGTGACATCTCCATATTCATAAAGGACATGCACACCTTCAAACTAGTAGCCCAGCATAATGCATCGGAGATACTTCAGGTACAACTAACAGTGGGTAAGATGGCGATTCAGGTCACAGCCTGCTATAGGTCCCCAACCATGTCCCAAATCTCTCACTCCATGTTCCTGAGCACCCTGGAAACTATTAGGGTCCAACCCAACACTCTCATACTGGGTGACTTCAGCTACCCATCCATCAACTGGGAAAACTGCTCATGCACCAATATACTTGCCCAGTGCTTCCTGG